>NC_064848.1:203006436-203016436 GCF_024139225.1 Suncus etruscus | reverse complement strand
CTAGAACTTCCATAGCTTGTACTTGTTTGGGCCCCACCTGATAGTGCTCAGGACTTACTCCTGGCATTGTACTCAGGGATCACTCCAGGCAGTACTCTGGGGACCCTAGGGAATGCTGGGAATGGAACCCAGTTGGCTGTGTGCAAGGCAAATGCCATACCCATTATGCTATCACTCCAGTCCCTGGCTCACATCTTGATATCTTGCTGTTGGCCATACAATCTCATTTGCAGACTTTCAGCCTTTAGAACTGTGAGTTCATACTTGTGAGTCGCTGTAAGCTTTAGTTTCTTGTCATGTTATAGGAGAGAGCAAATCTCACAGCTTTTGTATTGCAATTGATTTTCTATCCTTTGGAACCCCAGAACTCCTGACCAGTCCCCACATCCCATTTCCATAGATGGATATGTCTTAGTTTTTTTTGTTTTTTAATTTGAGCTCCTGGGGGCCATGTGTTGCTGGGGATCAAACCTCGGGTCTTGCTCTCCCCATTTAGCCACATCCTTGGCCCCTAATATTTATCTTCAATGTTGTTCCTTACTAATTATCCTGTCCCTAAAACTAACCAGGAATGTGGAAGTTACTTTAAGGAAAGTCCTTCTAATCACTTTCTTTCTGAACCAAGGCTGGTTCAGGGAGATCCAAAGACACACTGGGCCAGTAATCAGTTTTTCTACCCACTCTGGGTTCTGGATCTAGAATATACTGGTGGGCCAGGAAATTTGAGGATTGAGGAAGGATGTCCTTGCAGGATCCCTTTGGGCCTGCCTGTGCGACTGAGCCTGGGTTCCACGGGGGTCTGTCCCCTGCATTCCCTAGTCTGACATCCTGGTTTTTGGGGTTGCCACTAATCCATCTGTCGGGCTGTCTGGGCACAGACCCCATTCACATGCCCAGATTGGAATATACTCTGGCAGCCAGGTTTAAGCATGCAGCAAAGGCCCCATTTGGTGATGAGAAAAGCAATATTGTGGCAGGGCCGCCTCATTTCTTTGGAAATCATCACTAAGTGAATTTGCATCCACTTAGTAGTAAATATGTCGGGTTGGCCCCCTCTGCATTATTATTGCTAGGGATTTAGAAGCGCTGGGGTCTGCTTATTATTTTATGATGGAGAGCAGGGGGAGTAGGAAAGCAGAGGGGGAAGGAGAGTGATTGCTTGAGGATGAAAAAAAAATCAAGGCTGGACATTTTAGCTTTTCTTTCCTTTTTTTTTTTTTTTTCCTTGTTTCTGGCAGGTTTCTTAGCTTGAGGCTGGGGCGCCAAGACCAGGGTGGGCCAATGACAGAGAAGAATGAGGTTTCTTTCGGGCTGTGGGTTATGATTTAGGAGACTCTAAAGAACCCTTGTCACGACTTGCTCTCTAAATCCCTCTTTAAAATGCAGCGGGGAAGAGCCAGGGGGAAGATCTACATGCTTTGCAGTTGCGATGCTGCAGAGGGAGGCGGGAAGGCGGCTCTGCGCATCTGTTGATGGTCCCAGGCTGCCGGCTGAAGAGAAGGCAGACGCTTCCTCCTGTGGAAGGCCAGAGTGGTCACAATCTATTTCGGATGGGAAGGTAGTCTGTGTTTGACAGCTCTCTGCAGAGGAACACCCCAGGGGGCCCCACTTATTTTTGGACTTTGAAGCATCAAGGGGGGTCGGGTAAGACATTTGCAGTAGCCAAAAGTCTTGCTCAGGGGGGATACCGGAGTTGGAGCTGCCTGTGAGAATCAAAGAAAAATAAAAAAAGTTGGAGAAGGTCCAACACTCTTCTGCTTGGCTCGCTGGTTTCCAGAGAGCCTGACATTTGCAAGGCAGGGGAAGTCCCTCCCTGAAAGCCTGGAAATGGGGAGCCCACCCCAACCTTCTGAGATTCTCTGCCATGACCAATGTTGTCTTGTGCCGTCACTCCCTGGTTCTGGTTTATTCTTTGATGCAGCAGGGCATAGAGGGGAAACTGTTTTAGGCTGTCTTTGCTCCTAAGTCCCTAATTGAAGAAAGGAAAGGCACTTGCTGGCTGAGGCAGGACTAGAGGAGGGCAAGAAAGGGTCCCCTGAATTTGATGCTGAGCCTGGTGGTCCAGGCTTCCGGCATCATACAAAGACTGAGGAAATGAAGCATCATTAAAGTCACCCATGCAGCCTGGTTTTTCTCTGGCCCCAACCCTTATTGCTTCAACTCCCCCCTCCCCAGGATAATGGGGTGAAAGCTGGAGAAGTCAAAGAGCACCCCCACATCTGTACGCATTCATCAGTACCCACCTTGTGTCCTTTTCTTTGGCATGTCACCCCCAGGTAAGCCTCAGAATTGTTTCGATTTTCCAGACAAGGAAAGTGAAGTACCCAAAGATTGATGACCCAAGACAGATGATGAATAAAGAAACTGTGGTATATCTACACAATGGAGCACTACAGAACTGTGAAGAAAAATAAAGTCATGAAATCTGTTTAGACATAGGTGGATATGGAGAGTATTATCTAAGTAAAATTAGTCTGAGGAAGAGGAATAGACATAGAATGATCCCACTCACTTGTGGGATATAAAAATAATAATATGGTAATAATACCCAGAGATGATAGAGATGAGGGCCAGGAGAACGAGTCCATGGTAGGAAGTTTGCCACAAAGAGTGGGGGAGTGCAGTTAGGGCAGAGAAGGGACCACTATGACAATGAGAGCTGGAAATGATCACTCTGGACAAGAACTGGGTGCTGGAAAGGAGATAAAGTCATAGGCATGATAGCCCTTCAGTAACAATATTGCAAATCATAGTGTCTAAAAGGAAGAAAAAAAGGGAGAGACAGAGAGACAGACCCAGTGAGAAAGGGAGAGAAATGCCTGCCTAGATGCAGGTAGGGAGAGGCGGGAGGGAAACGGGACATTGGTGGGAGGAAATTGCACTGGTGAAGGGTGTTAGACATTGTAGGACTGAAACTCAATCAGGGACAACTTTTTATCTATGGAATAAAAAACCACCAACAACTGTATTCTAAACAACCTTGTAACCACGTGCTTAAATAAAGATTTTTTTTTTTTTTTGCTTCTTTGGGTGGGTGGGGCTACACCTGATGATGCACAGAGGTTACTCCTGGTTATGCTCTCAGAAATAGCTCCTGGTTTGGGGGACCATATGGGACTCCAGGGGATAGAACCAAAGTCCGTCCTAAGTTAGTACGTGCAAGGCAAATGCCCTACCGCTTGTGCCTACGCTCTGGCCCCTAAATAAAGTTTAATAAACAGTGATGAGACCTTCTGAGGAGGGTCCAGATTGGTAGTTCAAGGTGCTGCTGTTCTGGTCCCTGGTTCTGGGGTACTCCAGGGTTGGATGAAGTTTGGGAGACCACATAGTGCTGAGGACAGAGCTCAGGGTGAGGTGCAGGTGCCCAAACCCCTGGATGTTCCCCAGTTCCAATATAAGGGACTGGCCTGCATGCCCAGATGACCCTAGATTGGTGCTTGGGGGGCCCTGGCACACAGTGGCACATCTCCCCCAGAGAATTAGGTGCGTAGGCAGAAAGAGGCGAGATTCTGTGTGATTCTGGGAATGAACTGTACAGACTTGAGGCCCTGTCCCCTTAACTCCGAATATTTCCTGTCTCTAGCCCGTCACTTTCTGTCCCAGCCCCAAACACTTGGTCTTTATTAAAAGTAGATGTAGGGGCCAAAGAGATAGTATGCAGCTGATCCAGGTTCGATCCCCAGCATCACATATAGTTCTTGAGCACTGCCAGGAGTAATTTCTTAGTGTAGTCAGGAGTAAACCCCACTGAGCACCACTAGGTGTGGTCCCTCAAAACAAACCAAAAGAACAGAAAAAAACAGATATAAGGTTGGGGGCTGCTTCCCCTTGACATTCTTCTCAAATTCACACACCCAGAGGAACAGATCGTGTGTGTGTGTGTGTGTGTGTGTGTGTGTGTGTGTGTGTGTGTTTCATTGGTTACTCTTTCCTTTTTTCATGTCCTACCAAGACTTTGCTACTTCTAAGGTTTCTACCTATTGGGCTGGAGCAATAGCACAACAGGAAAGAAGTTTGCCTTGCACTTGTCGGACCTGGGTTCAATCTTCAGCAGCCCATATGCTCCCCTGAGCAGAGCCAGGAGTAAGCCCAGAGCATTAATAAGTGTGCACCCCCCCCATTGCATAACCAATAGTAAATAAAGATAAAGTCTCTTCCCATCAATTTGTTCATTCAAGCTCAGTCACGAATCCCTGGCAGAGGACAATTACAATCTTCTCCCTCTCGCTTTAAGCCACAAGGGCCCACTGCCATTCCACACAGTTAGGCCAAAGCTGCTGGATGTTGTGTTTAGGGGAACTGCTCTGCACCCCCATATCAACCTTGAAGGGTCCTGAACCTGCCTTCATGGTAGATGTGGAAATTAGATGTGGAAATAATCCAAGTTCTAAGTGTGTGAATGTCTCTTCCCTTCTTGCCCCTCAGCCAGCAAAATGGCTGCTTTTGGGGGTGGGGGCTGCACCTGGTGGCACTCAGGGGTTACTCCTGACTCTGAACTCAGAAATTACTCCTGGCAGGTTCAAGGAACCATATGAGATGCCAAGGATCGAATCTGGATTGACCTCGTGCAAGGCAAACGCCTTCCCCGCTGTGCTTTTGCTCCTGCTCTGCTGTGGCTGTTTCACTAGCATGAAGACTTGGGACCCTCAGGGCACACACAGCCAAGAAACAGCCCCCCCCCCAAAAAAAAGTGACAACTGTTCCCCCAAGTGACATGTCTAAGCAGCCAGCTTAGCCACCACACAGCTACTGGGGGGAGCCCCCCGCGGCTCTCACCTGGTGCCTGCTGGCTTGTTTACTGCCGCTTTTATTAAATCTGACTAGTCTGGAAATAATTGCACTAATAGTATTGACGTTAATAGTACACCGGGATGTATTTATATCTGGTTTCTCCCTAAACGAAAATTCAGTATCATCATCTGTCTTGCTCCGACGGTCCGAGGCAAGAAGTGCTGCTCTCTGGAGTGGGTGCAGAGGTTCAGGCACGAGGCTGGAGGAGACTGGCCCATCTCCTGGAAGAGACAGAGAGTTTTGCAGCCAGAGGCTCAGGGTATCCCCTGCCCCATCTAATAGGAGACAGACCTGGTTGGTGGCAGCTGGTAGGGCAACCTTGGGAAGTAGGAGGTGATGGATGTGTGGGAATTTTCAGAACAAGAACAGGGAAGAAGGAAGCAGGGGAGGGTCCTTCCTAGGACCTGGGTGCCCCCCATTTCTCTCTTTACTAATCTCTCCAGGAGTTCATGCCCCCCCCCTTAGTACCTCATAATCCACCTGTGGACTTTGGGCCACATCTGGCAGCACTCAGGGGTTACTCCTGGCCTGCTTGGGTCCTTATGGGATACCGGGGATCAAACTCAGATGGATTTCATGCAAGGCAAATGCCCCCCTGACCCCTTGTGCTGTGCTGTGCTAGCGCTCTGGCCCCACCTGCAGGTTCTTGTCACTGGTTATTAAAGGTGCCACGGGGCATGGTCCCCACTTATCTATCCAGTGTCTGGCCCAGTTTTCCAATGGAATCATCCCACCAATGGGGTGCATCTACCATCCAGCATGACTTGCAAACTGGGGTGTGTGCATGATGATGCTTTTTTTCTGAGGTGCCCATAAACCTCCAGCTCCACGTAAAGACTTTTTTTTTTCTAGCTCGCTAGGTTTATTTTACCAGCCACTTGGGACTTAACATCCAAAAAGGCTTCCTGCTACTTTTGTATTCAAGAGTCCATAAAAAGTATATATACGGTTTAAAGAATTATAATAAAACAAAGCACTCAAAGATTCACCGTTCTGCTTGAAGAACAGAGTGTTGCGCAGCATTGAAAAGGCCCCAATATTTTTTCAGGGCCCCCTTTTTCTACCCGAGGCTATTGAGGTTGGAGGAAGGTTATGCTAATTTCTTCCCTTATTGGTCTCCTAGGCCATTTTCCCTGGGGTACCCCCTGGATTCCTAAACAATGTGTTGGAGAGGCGGAACCTTACACGCTCCATCTCTCCCGGGTATTTTCCTCCGCACCTCGCTTCCTCTGCTCAAATATATTGGTTGGATTCATCCATTTTTAATGTAATTGCAGTTTATTCGTCTTCGCGTCTGGATACTATTTCGGTGCATGAATATGCCTGTAACGGGGTTGCTATTTATTTGCCCGGGGCTCCTGCGGGGAGCAGGTTTGAAGTTGTTGCAAGATGATGAAAGGTCGCTGGACCTCTCCACTTGCACGGTCCTCAGCCTGGACGCAATGTTTGCAACGTGCTGAATCGGACCCAATGGGTCAGAGTCGACCTGGGGAGAAATTGGAGGTGCCCTATCTGAAGTTTGCAAAGCGGAGTTGGTGGGTGTCTGATCCTGAGACTGAAGCCTGGCTGGCTGGGAATGGGGAGTGGGAGAGGGGTGCAGGCTTTATGCCCTGGTGAACTGGCCACTGTTTTTGGAAATGTGATACTGGTTCTTCCCCACTCCTATGGGGGCTGAGCATGCTGCTGTCAGCAGGTACCAGGGACCCCGTCATCCTCATCCACTATTTGATAAATCTTATTCCCCCCACTTGGTGATTGGTCCCCAGATGAGCAGAGACTTCATGCTCCAAGTATCATGCTTGAGGATGGGAAGCAGGCTCATGTTTCTCTGTGCTCCCTGGCGGGCCCATTCTGCAGATGGCATGCCGCCACAATTACATCATGGTGCCACGCTCACGTCATCTCACATCTACATTACGTCACGTTTACGACATTCCATGCTGACATCCCTTTGTATTAGGCTCCAGAAACACGTGTTCCTGTTTCTGTCCACGTGCTGATAAGGCTCTAGTTGAGTTCTTCTGTTGATGCCAAGAATTTGCAAATCTCGGCACCTCCTTTTGCTTCTTGGGCTAAGGAAGGACAAGTCTCCCTGCAAATCCTTTATCCTTATCATGACCATAGACTGTAGGATCTCTGCCTTCATTTGCCAGGGGCACCTGGTGCCATCATAGAGCCCCACAGATCAGTAGTGGGGGGTGGGTCCTCAAACAACAGGATGATCATCCTTCTGCAGCTGCTCCTGCCTTTGTACCTGCCCCCGCCCCAAATGTTCTTATTTTAAAAACAGCAAGTATTTTAATTGAGGTCCTCCCCATGGCCTCAATTTACCGTAATTCCCTGAGCCAGGAGTCTTCCCCATGGTCTCACTCTACTGTATTTCCCCCTTTCAAGACTCTCCAAACACTGTCACATTCTTTGAGCTCAACCAAAAAATTCTTGGGGAGCACACACCAGCCTTTACCAAGAGCCTGAGCCCATACCTCTCAGCCTGCACTACATTGCAGCAGAATTTTCTAGACCTTTCTTTCCCTCTGGTGGTGCCAGAGAGCAGCAGAAGCTGATGAGACACTGATAAACCAATTCTGATAACACCGAAGTGCTGGGATGCGGGTCTGAACCTCTGTCCTTCCCATTCTATCTCCAATCGGAATCCACAGGGACTTTCATGCCAACACGTCCTTGTCTCTCTTTGGAGTAAAGACTTTCTGTGCCAGCCTTTTAGAAACCATTTGGAGGAGACACTCTTCTTCTTTATTTCTATTAGCTGGAACAGTGGTTCCTAAAACATTTGGTAGAAATTGCTGATAAATCATTGGAACCTGCTTCTTCCTTTCCGGGAAGATTTTTAACTAATACTTTCATCCATCGAAAGGTCATTAGAATCTCCAGGTATTCAGGCGTTCCTTTGGTTTTACTTGAACTAGCTTTCCCCCTCTTTTTATTTCTTTTCCTCTTCCCCCGCCTTTCTCTGCCCACCCCAAGAATTGATCCATTTTATCTTAGTTTTCTAATCTATCACCGTTTCTCCTAATAACCTTTTCATCTGTGTAATTATGGCAGCCTTGGCAGTTATGAACCATTTTTAATTTCTGGGATTAGTTTTCTGTTTTATTCTCTTTCTCCCTCTCTCTTCCCCCACCTCTGTTTTCCTCTTGATTTATCATGCTAGGGAAGCTGCCTCTTTTTAAAATGACTTTTTCCGAAGAACTAACTTGGGCCTTTGATCATTCCTTTTGCTGCACTTTGCTTTGTGTCAGAATTTTATCCTTAAATTTAGTGTTTTTGTGCTTCTTCTCTTAGTCCTTCACACTGCCTGAATCTTCATTGCAGCCTTCAAGAATGGCAAGGCCTGAGGGAACAAGTCTTTTCCAGGTGGGAGTGGGTACTGAGTATTGATCACTCAGTATTGACAAAACCCTCCCCATGACCCCTGATTCTGCCCTTCCTTGCCTTCATTGGGGGGGAGGATGGCGGCTTCAGAGGACCGTGGGTTCATCTTTTTATCTTTCTTTGGTTATTGTTTTGCTGTTGTTGGCCACAAACAGCAGTGCTCAGGACTTACTCCTGGCTCTGCACTCAGGAATCAGTCTTGGAAGGGTTTGGGGGAACCCTATGAAATGCTGGAGATTTACCCCTCAGGTCTGCCGCATGCATGCAAGGCAAACTCCCTCCCTGCTGTGCTATCTCTTCTACCCTCATCTGCTCCTTTGATGTGGAGTTCTGCATCAACCAATACCCACTTATATTCATTCCTCCATGTTGTGTATGTAAACATTTTAATGGGATTATGATGTTACTGACCCTACCCTGATCGGTGATTGTGCCCTACCCTAGGGTGTGCCCTGGCATTCTGCCCCCACCCTAGGATGGTACCTGATTCTGCTCCCACCATTGGGTGGTACATGATTCTGGGGCATAAAAGCAAGGGTCTGTGGGAGGCGAGAGGCTTTCTGTCCTGGACCTATTCTTAGGCCTTTTGGCTTCGGCCTCTTTACAGAATAAAGAGCTGTTTTCTTCGGAAGCCTGATTGCCTGTTGGCTTTCTTCCCACCTCATTCACCTCAGAACCACCGGCTGAACAGGGTAACAGACGCGTGGTCCGAGCTGGAGGAGAAAGGCCTCATCCTCCATCCCTCCATCAGTCAACCTCTTCAAGGGCTGACTTGAAACACCTCCATCCCTCCCAACAGTTTTGCAAACACCAGACTCCCTAAATCAATGCTCTTTCTGCTCAAAACATTCAAATGACTTTCTACAGATTCTGATCACAGAGAGTTGTGCCTTCCAGGTATTTCCTGTCTGGATAGAGAAGTTCAGTGCTCCATCCCCTCCAAGTTCTCCTCAACTTGGCTGTGGAGAAGGGACATGGCAATTTCACCTGGCCTGTCTTTGGAGGTTTTCTGTCTTCTCACTCTGGAAGCTTTTCGAATGGTTTTCCATTTCTTTGGTGTTTCACTCATTTCCAGATCATGGAAATGTAATTTACATGCACTAAGCAGAAACCAATGTTCTCCAGGCCCTCATATTGCTCCGGCCCCTGTGGCCTCTGTTTAAAATGTACAAAATAAAGATCTGGAACAAGCCAGAGAGAGCTTATCTAACTCACCCCTCTCAAAGCAGGCTCATGGATCTTGTGAGTGCAGCAAAGGAAGAGAGGCGATATCGATGTGCCCACTGGGAGAGAATGAAAAATTCTGTCTTACCATGCTGACTGCCCAAGAAAGCCCCCAAATCTGGGAAAGCATTTTAGCAGTTCAAAGTTGGGAAGATAGATGGCTAGCAGGGTTGGAGGATAGATATATATATTTTTTTTTGCATGTGGGATGTCTAAGTTTCATATCCAGCACCCTCTGGTTCCCCAGACTCTGCAGGAAACAACTTCCAAGCACTGAGACAGGAATCACTCCTGAGCACTGTTGAATGTGAGTAGTCCCTCCCCCCAAAGCCAACCTAAACACGAGCAATTCTAATTGTTCACAAAGGACAGAGGAGTCATGCTAATTAAAAACAAATGAATTCTGCTTCTACAGAGCAGCCATGCAAATTCCCAGTCTGCCGTTCGCAGCAAGGCTGTTTGGCGGCGGGGTCTGACCTATATTTCATTGTGCTGAGTTGCTGATGAGCTGCTCTGAGGAATGTTCTCAGACCACCATCTCCCTGGACCTGGTAATATTTTCCTCATAATTAAAGTGCCCACTGGACAGTTC
>NC_064848.1:202923936-203003936 GCF_024139225.1 Suncus etruscus | reverse complement strand
TTAAATAAAGCAATTTAAAATGTCAAAAAAAATGTTAGGCATGGCTTTCTATCTCAAACTGTAGCTGTGACACACAGAGGGGGAAATAATTGCCTATGACGGTTCTTTGAAAAGAAATTCTTTTTTTTTTTTTTTTTTTTTTTTTGGTTTTTGGGCCACACCCGGTAACGCTCAGGGGTTACTCCTGGCTATGTGCTCAGAAGTTGCTCCTGGCTTGGGGGACCATATGGGACACCGGGGGATCGAACCGTGGTTCGTCCAAGGCTAGCGCAGGCACCTTACCTTTAGCGCCACCGCCCGGCCCTGAAAAGAAATTCTTTTATGATTCATTATCAGGAAATGCTTGACTTCTGTATTTACTTTATATTACATCTACTCCATAAAAATTTCTCAGTAGGGGGTCAGTGGGAAAAGGCACTTACCTTGCATGTGGCCAGTCCAGGCTCAATCCATGTTTCTTTAGCCGCAGAGCCAGGTATAGGGTCCAAACAGCAACAACAACATTTTTCTCAGGACAAGGAAAGTCACAAGGGCATAAATTGAAGAAGCTGGGGTCAGAGGCACTTCCCGGTACCACACTTGGTTTCCCCAAGTCCACCAGGAGCGATCTCTGAGCACTACTGGGTGTGACCCCAAAACAGAATAAAAAATGGAAGAAGCCAAATCTCCATCTATCTTTCAACCTAGGAACCCTGCTTTCCTCTGCTCTCAGCTTTTTGAATTTTGGTGTGTTTGGTTTTGTTTTTTCCTCAGCATTTCAGACAGACATTGACCTTGTCTCTGTCCTCCATCGCTTCAGCGGTTTTGAAAGGAGGAAACTTCATGGCATCCTTCATGGAGCTGAAGTCTGTGAGCATGTCTGCTGGTGGGGAACTCTGTGAGGCTCCTTCCCTATTCTTGCCTAACACTGACCATTCAGCCCTCCCTTGGATTTTGTCAAGAGTAGGGGTGGGATGTGAGGCTTTATGGGAAGAGTGAGGCCAGTTGAGCATGGACCTTGACTTTGTTCTCTGTGTTTTGGTCTAGCTGATGTGTGGGAAGATGGAGGGGGCGGGAAGTGTTGAGGCTGAAGTCAATAGGAACATAGGTCATGAACAATGGTCATTAACTATGCACCTACTAAGTTCCAGGTATTTATGCATGGGCCTTGGGAACAGAGGGAAGGGTTGAGGTCCATGTGGGGGCTAATGGGAGCTGGAATCCCCACTTAGTGAGTGGGTAAATATGGGTGCTCCATCCTCAGTGATGCACTAACACCCTAACCCCCACCCCAGCATGCTCTCATCATCTGTGATTCCTTCAGAGTTCAGTAAATTACCCAGATGGCTCAGGGGGGTGTACAGAGGGGCAGTCACCCTGGACACAGACACACATCAGGGAACCCCCTAAGATTCTCCCTCAAAGAGTCTTGCATGGCCCCTGTTCATATCTCAAGGGTGGAGGGGTCAGGTGTTCAATTTGTCCTGGGATGCCTAGTCTTTGATGATCCAAGCTATCAGCATCAATAGCTCAGGCTGGTATTAGGAACCTAGGAACATCAAACACAATGCAACACATACATACATCACACATAGCAAGCACACAACACACAAAACATATAAAACACATACCAAACACACATCACGGGGAACACACCAAACACAATACAATACACGCCACACTAAACATAACACACAACACTCATACCAAACGCACAGCACATGCCACACATGCCAACACATATCACATGCCACACACATATCAAACACATGCAACACACATCCCACATGATATACCGCAAACAATACACAGCATATACTGCACACAACATACACAACACACAACAGAACACATATACCAAACACCATAAACCACACACATACTGAACACACATCACACAGCACACACAGCACACAACCAAACACACAACATGCCAAATGCTCAACACATACTACATGCAACATATCAAACATAACACAAAGCACACATACCAAACACACCATACTACACATAATACACATGCCACACACATATGCATGGCTCAGTGCCAGAGATTGCAAATGTCTGATCACATGCCAATGCCAAACCATGTTTTTCGTGGTGAGTTTGGAATTTGGGGGGTGGATCTGGGGTCTCCCAACTGGTACTCAGAAGGCCCTTCTGGTGATTCTGGGCCAACTGGTGCTTGGCTCTCTGCAAGGATGCAGTGCTCCTGCAGCCCTTGGGGACCTCGAGGGTTCTGGGGGCCTCTGGGGCTGACCCTGGCAATGCTCAGGGGACCATAGGGTATCAGGCATTAAGCTGAGTTTGTCTGCATTCAAGGCACTTGTGACAGCCCATGATCCCTCTCCCGAGGCCTAGGATTATCCCACAAATTTTATTTTAGAGCAGTTTTAGGGCTCTGTTTCTGCAAAAACAGTAGAATCCCATATCCTTCTTCAAGATCCCCTGGCTTTTCCTAAAATCAACATTTTTCTCTTACTCCTCTACTTTGTTGGATTTAAGGAACCAATATTAACACTGCATGGTTAACAGAAGTCTTACTTCATTCAGAAATGCTTGTCTCCTCTAAGTTCCTTCACCTCTCCCTCTTTCTATCCCCATCCTGTCCCTGTCTGTCCTCCCTCTTTATTGTCATCTGGACCTGTCATCTGGTTGAGCACCTTGGTGGTCTTGGGAGAGAACTTGTGGACTGTTCCTCCATTGAGATTTGTGGGGCGTTTTCCTGGCCCGAAGATGAATGCTATTTGGAGATGAAGATCATGGAGCCCCCTTCCCCAGTCCAAAGTGCTTCTGAGTTTCTGCAGAGAAAATTCTTTTCTTTCCTCCCTTGCTATTTCAAAGATTGTCGTGTGGGCTGCTTACTGCAGGGTGACCGTCTTTCTTTCCTCTTTTAAAATTGTTTTATTTTCTTTGATTTTTTTTTAACCCAAAATCTAGGTGTGTGTGTGTGTGGGGGGGGGTGTTCCTCCTAGTGGTGCTCAGGGGACTCTGAAGTGTAGGGGATTGAACCAGGGCTCCCAATACAAAGCTTGTTCAGCCCCTTGGGTCAGCCACCTGTTCCTCTCCCTTGCAGTTGGGAGCCCTAGTTGCCTGCATGATGTAGGGGGTCCTCATGTGGAAGACGTGCCTTTCTCCCCACTTTCTGACAACCCTTACATAATTCAGTAACAAAGCAAAATGCACGGAAGATGAAAAGGTGTCATCTTTGACACTTCCCCTTTCTCTTTCTTTCAGCTTCCTTTTGGTTCTACAGGGCCACCAATCCTCAGAAAACTAGATTTCTGATCAATGCAGTAGTGGGCAGCATGGATGCTCCAATAGGCAAAATGACAGTCCCAGGATGTCCACCCAATCAGAGGTTCCTAGAGAAAGCTGTTGACATCCTGAGTGGGTGGGGCTGCCATCCTGATTGGATGGAGCTGACATGGATAGATGGGGCTTCCGTCCTAATTGGGTGAAGCCAACCTGGATGAGTGGGGCTTCCATCCTGATTGGGTGGAGCCAACCTGAATGGATAGGGGCTGCCATCTTGATTGGGTGGAGTCGACCTGGATAGGTGGAGCTGCTGTCCTGATTGGGTGGAGCTGACCTGTATGAGTGAGGCTACTGTCCTGATTGGGTGGAGCTGACCTGAGTGGGTGGGACTGCCATCCTGATTGGGTGGAGCTGATCTGGATGGCTGGGGCTGCCGTCTTAATTGGGTGAAGCTAACTGCATGAGTGGGGGTTCTATCCTGATTAGGTGGAGCCAACCTGAATGGATGGGGCTGCCATCTTGATTGGGTGGAGTCCACCTGGATAGGTGGGGCTGCTGTTCTGAATGGGTGGGGCTGACCTGTATGAGTGAGGCTACTGTCCTGATTAGGTGGAGCTGACCTGAGTGGGTGGGGCTGCCATCCTGATTGGGTGGAGCCAACCTGGATGGATGGGGTTGCCATGTTGATTGAGTGGAGCCCCCTTGGATAGGTGGGACTGCAGTCCTGATTAGATGGAGCTAGTGTCCCATGTGGAATGGAGGGAGCAGCCCTCTTCAGTCAATAGAACTACCAGGGACAAGCTGGGTTTCCTTGAACATAGAGAGTAGAGTGGGATGGGCGTGATCACACAGAAGGACTCAGAGAAAGGATCTGAAGGACAAAAAACATCATCTGATGATTCTTTTTCATTGTCTTGGCATCTCCAAAGTAACCCTCCATCTCTCCTTTCGGGAAAAGCTAAATTGCTCATTATAACTGTGAGGCGAGTAGTGGAGTGGGTGGGGGCTGTGTTCTGTGACTGGAAAGCCGCAGACAAAAAGGACATCGCCGAGGCAGTGAATGCCAGGATGGTCGGTATTGGGTGACAGCAATAAGAAATGCCTCTTACTGCAGTCTTAATCTGTTCACCTCCTCCCAGTGAAAATTACCTTCTCGGTAATTCCGAGTCCGAATCTCACGCGTTACCATTTCTGTGATTTGAAGTCTTGGAGGAAAGCAGGGCCAGGAGAAGCTGTTACCTGCCCAAGGTCACTGTCCCCATTCCCAAGGGGCTCCCCAAAGGCCCTGACAGGTTGTTTGAGTCCCTTCCTCCCACAGCCCTTGGGAAGAAGCCCATTGTTTATAGCACTTGAAGCGAACATTGAAGTTGCAAAATTCCTTTTGAGTCTGGGGCTCTAAAAAACATGCCCAACAAACCAATCCACTTAAAATGCAAATTCCACTGACACTAATAAGCAATATATATACACTTGCATTTACACATGCAAATGAGCTGAGCCAGGCGGCTGGAGGACTTCCCTGCTCAACTCAGCATTTGCACTAGGTAAGTTCATTGGAGATACTGCTGCGTCTCCAAAGTAGGGAGGTGTGTGTGTGTGTGTGTGTGTGTGTGTGTGTGTGTGTGTGTGTGTGTGTGTTTTGCTCCAGCCTCAGGACTGCAGGTCAGCAAGTGAGTCCTTCAGGCTCTGGAGTACCAGATTCCCAGTTAGGCTGTGTGATGTGGGATAAATTGCAATCCTCTCTGAGCCTTAGCTGCTTATCTGCCTTTTTTTTATTTGGAGGGGGAGGGAGAGAAGTGCTCCAAAGCAGTGCTCAGGAGGTCTGGTAGTTTGCCAGCGATCACTTGGGATGTCCTGGCAGTGCTTGGAGTCTTCCAGCTTCACCCCTGGAGGTGATCAGGGCTGTATACTGGGATGCCCAGGAACCATGTGGTGCAAGGAGATGGTAGGGGACCATGTGGTAAAGGGGGCTTGAATATGTACCTTCACCCCTGTACCATCTCTGTGATCTATTGCTTGCCCTTTCACCTCTTGCTCAGCCAGTAGATATTGCCTTCAACCACAATAGATCCAATAGATCCAATAGCCCTTTCCAGAAAGTCTAGGGCATCTCTGCAGCCCATGGCCAGCTAGGCAAACCTGGACTTGAGCTTCGATTCACTGGTTAATTTTGAACTAAGATGTGTTAAAATAGACCTATTGCTGGAAGCTCCTTGGCCCTCTGTCTTTTATTTATTTTGGTTTCGGGGCAGCACCTGGTGGCACTCATGGGTTCTTCCTGGCTCTGCACTCAGGAATCACTCCTGGCAGGCTCAAGGACCCTATGGGATGCTGGGGATCGAACCCTGCTTGGCTGTGTGCAAAGCAAATGCCTTCCCCCACTGTATTATTGCTCCAGCCCCTCTCCACAGAGAGATTCCCTTTGAGTTTGGGGTCCAAGGGGGGGTGAGGCTCAAGAGCAAGCTAACAAATGATGTTTTCATCTGTGAACAATGAATGTGTGTATAGAAACGGCCAGCAATGTGTACACCAACATATTGGGAATGATCTCTGCTGCATTCCTCCTGGACTTTTTAGTATCTCAATAAATATTTTCCCAGCATATGCGTTTTTATGTTTGCACGGGATTGCATTACCTAGATGGTTCCTAGCTGCTGGCTGATCACCTCTCCTGCTGGCGGGCTTTCTCGTTCTTTCCATAAACAATGCTCGGCTCTCTCTCCCTGGACCCACATCCCCAGTACATAGTCCTTGATGCAGGGAAAATTCTAGAAGCGAAACTAATGGATCAAAGGACATGCTCCCAGAATATTATTAGTTTTAATGGATTCATTGATTGGAACTTCCAAGCAGTGTTTGAGAAGCCTGAACTCTTGGCCACCTTGACATGGGGGGGATTCAAATGCAAGGGGCATCTGAGCCGCATTTTGTGAAGGGGCTTCTGTGGGCCACCCAGGCAGTGCTCAGGGGCTTTAAGGGCCAAATCCAGGGGGTGCCACAAAAATCTTGTGTTATTGGGATCAATCAAATAGGTTCTGCCTTGTGCCAGGCATGTTTGGGAGGCCCTGTCCTGTTTCTCCAATGCAGTAAGAGTTTTATACTCGATTCCAAATTGCCTTCTGGCACTGTTGTTCTGACTCTGAGTTGCACCCATGTGGATGCAGTGATATATTCTAGAAGCCTAAGTCCTGCCTCTCCTGCCTCTCTCCTTCTCTGTTGCAAAGGGCCATAGCATGGAGCCCCTGGATGTGTTGACCCATTTGGCTAACAATGGTCAAATTCTGTCCCTCATGTGTGTGTGTGTGTGTGTGTGTGTACAGAACTGAGAACATTCTTTTCAGCTGATGACCAGGAAAGAACGAGTCCAAGGCTGTTAACCAAAGATACTTTATTTATTCTAACAATGCTTATAATAGGGTAAGAGAAACTGGAATATATACAAGGAGGCAGGGCCAGGGACATAGCAGAAGGATAGCCAAGGGGACAAGAGGTGCCAGGGAGAAGTTAAATATAAACATTGGGGCTAAGGAATGTCTCAGGAGCAACACAGTGTGGAATAAAAGTGATTAGTAATTTTGCTTAACCAGAGCTCTCTGTGAGGGTGGAGGGATGGCCTGGAGTTTAAGCCTGAGAGTCGTCATCATGGGGAGGTAGCGCCCCTCTCTATGCTGTCCTTCCTATCTCTGGAGCTTTGTCCCCAAAGCTTTTGACTCAAGGAGAATCTCCAGAGCAGTTGCTCTACAGGGTTCTGTCTGCCAGGTGGTTTGAGAACATCATCCTAGGGGGATCCAACAGCTGGGGTCCCTTTTCTCTCCTCTCCTGCAGTTCCTTCTCTGTTACTCTGCACACAGCCAGGTCCAATAAATACCGGGGGCTTATTGAGAGACTGAGCACCATCTCCCCAATCTCAGCCCAGCCCTGGCAGGGCTGAGTGAGCCTGTCCTCCTTCAGCAGAGGCAGATAATAGATGCTGGAGGCCACCCAGCCTCGTCTCCGCACGCTGATGAGGGGCCGGACAAATGCGAAGTGAGTGGCAATATTTCCTGGAAGCAGGAACGGGCAGAATCGATCACTCCTCACTGGAGTCCCCACAGACCCTGCAAGGAGCTGCCTGTGTGCTGAGCAGGAAGAAGGCCAGGGCCTGGGGCTGGGGGGCTGGGGTAGAGGCAGCAACCAAGACCCTAGGGGGGCACCAGGCCAAGCACATTCCCTTTCTCAGAGAAGGAAGCAGCCTTGGCATGCAGTGAAAATGAAAAATGGAAGTTACTGCAGCATCAATTTCTGGCCGAGCACACAGGGGCGGAGGCGTGAGGAAAGAAGAAAAGGGGCACAGTGAGGCCAAGAGATGCAAGGATCCACCCTGACCTTGAAAACCTTTGTGCCCTGTTTTCTTGGAATCTTTGCTTCTCCCAATCTTTTCATCCCCAGGTTTCCCTGGATTCCTGTCAAAGGAGGTAGACCAGAGCTCATTATATAGAGAGATGCAGCCTTGTTTTTTTTTGGGGGTGCATTTGCACTTTCCATAGCAGAAAGATGGGAACTTCTAAGCTGAAGAGGTAGTACAGCAGCTAAGGAGCTCACTTTGCAGGCAGCAAACTTAGATTTGATCCCCAGCATCCCATTTGGTTCTCCAAACACTGTCAGGAGTTATTCCTAAGGGTAGAGCCAAGAGTAACCCTGAGCATTGCTGGTTGTAGCCCCCCACAAAGAAAGATGGAACTTTTTAAATTCCCAGGTGAGTTCTCAGCAGAGGGTCCCACAGCCAATATCCATCACTCTTTAGGTTTCTAGGATGCTGGAGCTCCTCCAGTGATCTCTGCTTGCTGGAAGTTCTGGGTAGATGGCTTATATTAATGGCTCTGCCATTGCTTCGCCTGCATCCAGGCCCTTGAGTCATGACTTCCCCCAATCACCCAAGAGACTCAAGTGGACAATAGTTCAGGCCTTGGCCAAGGGACAGTAGTTGGACTCAACAGAACTTGAATACAAGTACATGCTTCTTCCCATCAGCTCCTGTGCTTCTTTCTATCAGGAGATGGTGCCCGACTGAGCTTGTTGAAAGGAAGTGAGGAGACCATAGGATGGGATAGTCAAAACTTAGGTCATTCTGCACCACCCATCCACCACTCTCCCAGTAGACCCCAGAAGTGTGTTGGTTGAGGTCAGCTGAGCCTAAACCATGTCACTTCCAGAGAAATCACAAATGGTGATTGATTTTATTTTTGGTGGTGGTGTTTCTTTTGTGGGGGAGACATCTGGTAGTACTCAGGGTTTCCTTCTGGCTCTGCACTCAGAAATTACTCCAGACAGAAGGACCAGATAGCAGGCCAGGGATAGAACCCTGGTCAGCAGTGTGCAAGGCAAATGCTCTCCCCACTGTGTACTATCGCTCCAGCCTCACAAATGGTGATTGTTTTAAGCCCCAGAATTCAGGCCTGTTAGTGTGCAGCTGAGCTAACATATGAATACTTTGCCTACAGTCTAGCTGTCCTAGTCTGGGCCCCAGAGGAAAGGAAACCTCTAGAAACTTACAGAACTTGCAGCTTCCCTCATTCCACATGAGAAATGGGCCTAGAGTTCTGCGACAAACAACCACACAAATCTCACGTAGCACTAGACATCCCTAGACCCGGGTCCACTCTCTTGATGCCAATGTTTCACATGATTACTTAAAAAATTATCCAATTGCGGGGCCGGGCGGTGGCGCTAATGGTAAGGTGCCTGCCTTGCCTGCTCTAGCCTAGGACGGACCGCGGTTCGATCCCCCGGCGTCCCATATGGTCCCCCAAGCCAGGAGCGACTTCTGAGCGCATAGCCAGGAATAACCTCTGAGCATCACCGGGTGTGGCCCAAAAACCAAAAAAAAAAAAAAAAAAAAAAAAAAAAAAAAAAATTATCCAATTGCTGCAAAAAACACTAGAGTGAAGATTGTCAGTGGCTGGTCCATGAACCTCTCGGAGACCACAGATGTCCATGGATCAAAAGTCACTGTTAGGATATGCACTGGTTCTTCCCACAGCAACATCTACTGGGGTGCAAGGAATCAACTCCCCAACCACCATGCTCCATCCAGTCCTTCAGCTCACCCCTCCTTCCCCCTGTAGAACTGGCAACAAGTCCTGTTACTCCATCTCCTCCATCGAGCTGAGAGGCACCCAGGGGCCAAGAGGGCCCATTAAGGTGCTTTTCCAAACAAAAGAAGAAGTAAATCTTCCATTGCCTGGGAGTAAAAGGCTCCTAATGTAACCAGCTTTAAAAATAACTGCTCAAGTCTCCTTGCAACTCTACGGGAAAAGCACTAACTCGTCCTGTCACAGACGCTGGCCGGGTGCTGGGAGCTGGGGCTGAGATGCTGGAGAGGCAGAGAGTGAGTTGGAGAGAGGCAGGAGGGTGAGGGTGTTGGGGTGCAGGCCAGGCAGCTGGAGAAAGGCTGGATAGAGGAACCCTGAAGGAACAGATGAGAGCCCCAAGAATGTGGAAGAAGGTGGCCGGAGGGATAGCACAGTGATAGGGCATTTGCCTTGCATGCTGATGACCTAGGACAGACCCAGGTTCGATCCCTGGTATGGGAGGGTTTAGATTTTAGACCCGAGCATCCCATATTTGGTCCCCTGAGCCTACCAGAAATGATTTCTGAGCACAGAGCCAGGAATAACCCCTGAACACTGCTGGATTTGGCCCAAAAAACAAAACCAAAAAAGAATGTGGAGAGAAGGTCTGGGGGGGGGGAGGGCTACAAGCAGAAAAGGGGGGACATCAGTGAAGACACATTACTGGAGAGAAACCACAGGGCGTGCCCCCTCCCTCTATTCTGAACCCCAATGTGCATGCTTTAGAACTGCAGGGGGGCCGGGCAGCCTAGCAGGGAGAGGCGCCTCTTCTTTAATGAGGAAGTAATTCAGTTAGCCCAGGACTTCCCCATCCGCAGCTTTTTATTAAATTCAGGAGCAGCTGAGCTATTAGGAGCTGGAGCAGGCGGGTGCGGAGCAGGCGGGGAGCGAGGAAAGTTGTTAGGCAGATTAGGAGGGGGGAGCCTGAGAGAAATAAAGAGAAGAGAAGACGCAAAATGGGGCAGCCTGGGAGGAAATCAGCCACAAAGCAGCCCCGATGAGTGAGCAAAGGCGGGGGGGGGGGGGGCTGCGTTCCCAGGAACCTCTATTGTGCCGCATCTAATCAGGAGCCTTCAGCACAGTCTCGCCTCTTTCAAAGACCTGCCCCTGCTCCCCGAGTCTGGGCGGCTTGGAGACTCACAATGGCCTCTGAAATAAATAATAACAGGCAAGCAGGTTACGCAGATGAGTGGTCAGTGTGGTGCATGGGCAGCTGGGGGCTGGAAGGGGCTCCAGGAGGGGGCCCCCAAGCAGGGCTGATGGTGGTAAAGTAGGGAACAAACCCTAAATAGGAGGGAAACTAGTGTTGTTAAGTATCATTCTGTTCCACAGAGAAGGAAACTTTGGTCTCCAAAAGGCCCTGGGGACTAAAAGATTTAATACGACAGAGAGGGCAATTGTATTTGCATGCGACAGACCTAGGTTCCATCCCTGGAACCCTAAATGGTCTCCCGAACCCACCAGGAGTGATCCCTGAGTGCAGAGTCAGGAGTCAGCCTTGAGCACACTTGAGGGTGCCCCCTAAAAGAAACCCCACAAACACCAACAACTTTCTCTCTTTCCCTGTCGAGACAAGCAGTGATACAGTCACTCCATCTATCTGTGTGAAATGCTGTCTTAGGACCAGTTTTATAAGCAAGACACTGAAGTCTAGGGCAGCACTCTAAGCCCTCAGATCTTGGGGTCTGGTTAGGCCCTTTTAGGCAGGCCCAAACTCCCCTGACATCCTCAGGCTGAGCGCTGGACTCAACGTAGGTGCATTCGTCTATCCTGACCGCCAATCAATCATAGACACCCAGTGGACAAGAGCACCAAGAGTGACCCTTGGTTCCCTGACACTCTTGCTGGGCTTGTCTGAGGACAAGCGTGTCTTGAAATTCAAAGTGAATGGATTCAAGATCTGGGCATGCTGGCCTTACACGCTGCTTCACTCCTGTCTTATTCCCAGAAAAGACAAAACTGATTTGTTCGAATTGGGCCTGGACCACAGGACGCTTCTCGGAGGAGCATCCCTAGAATCAGGCTTGTCTTTTTTTTTTTTTTTAAACACCTTGATTACATACATGATTGTGTTTGGGTTTCAGTCATGTAAAGAACACCACCCAACACCAGTGCAACATTCCCATCACCAATGTCCCAAGTCTCCCTCCTCCCCACCCGACCCCCGCCTGTACTCTAAACAGGCTCTCCATTTCCCTCATACATTCTCATTATTAGGAAAGTTCAAAATGTAGTTATTTCTCTAACTAAACTCATCACTCTTTGTGGTGAGCTTCCTGTGATGAGCTGGAACTTCCAGCTCTTTTCTCTTTTGTGTCTGAAAATTATTATTGCAAGAATGTCTTTCATTTTTCTTAAGAAAAATCAGGCTTGTCTCTGCATTACCTTAGTGGTCCTTCCTCTCCAAGTTAACGCTGGACAGAGCCAGGAGGTTGTAGTACCCTTGCGCACCATTAGGGGGCGCTTTCTGCTGGTTCCATGAAAGAAGGAAAATGATGCTGATGAGTGATATTTAGGAATCTTCAGAAAAAAAGTAGACGGGTTTTCCCTTGGTGCATTGGGGAGCAGAGAGAAAGTGGGCCCCTAGGGGAGCGGAGTTGGGTCTTGTGGCCAAATTTCCCATGACCCCGAATTAGCTGTTTTCTTCTGCTGATGTACTCGAAGGAGGCACCGCCTCTGCTCGCTCTCCTTGTAACTCTTTCGAGATCAATAGATCGGGGATTGAGGTCTAGGCTGTTTGGCGGCTCCCAGCCAAAGCAGGCTTGGGAAGCTTCAGGAATCAATCGCTGACCTTGGTCTCATTTACTTGTCCGGAGCGCAGAGCGGAAGGCGAGAATGGGACGTGCCAGCCTGTTCTCTGGCAAGTACTCCCCGGGTTTATTAGAAAGCTCTGAGCGTGGCTGGCCCTGAGATTGGCTGCATCTTTATCAGAGCCATCAAGTCCAGGCCACTCGGTTTCCATCAACAATCTCTGCCTGGGATGTCACACAGTCTTCCCAGACTCCATGGCCTTATCTGGCCAGGGCCAAGAGATCAGTGTGGCCAAAGTCTCACATGTAGGACAAGGGGAGGTTTAGGCGCTGGGTCTCTCCTCCCTGGACTCTCTGGCCCCCTGGCTTTAGAATTTTCTGGAATGCACCAGAATGTGGCAGCCCTGGGAAAGGAATGAATGAATGAGCCCCTATTTTCTGGTTTCCAGCCACCAGATGCAAGAAGGGAACAGAGACCGTGGTGCAGTTTAGGAAGTGAGACACCCCCTAACCTCCCTCTCAGGAGCCCCAGAACAAGGGTCCGGGAATAGATTGGACCCCCATGTGATGTTGTTCCCAAATTGCCTGGTAGACAGAACTCCATAGAGCAACTGTTCCAGGCCAAAGACTTGGAGACAGCGTTCTAGAGATGGGGAAGGACAGCACAAAACGGGGCACCATCTCCCCATGATCAGTGGTTACTAGTCAGCTTGACTTCGGGCCCTTCCCTCCTTCCCTCACAGAGAACTCTGGTTAAGGGAGATTATAGATTATGGGTCATTTTGATTCCCCTCTGTGTTCTCCTAAGACATCCCTAAAGCCCGGTGTTTACTCTCATCTTCTCCCTAACACCTCACGTACCCCTGGCTATGTTTCTGCTGTGTCCTGCCACTCTGTACAGATCCCAGTTCCTCTTGTCTTATAGAAGCATTGATGGAACGGAATCAACTGTCTCTGGTTATTAGTTTGAAACCTATTTTTTCCCAGTCATCAGCTGGGGGGGGGCGCGTTCTCAGTCCCGAATGGGGGGACTGGAAGAGAAATTGACCTTTGCTGGTTGACTGGATCGACATGGACACAGCCACAGTTGAGGAGGTGACAGAACATCAAAAGTTGCAGCCTGAAAGGCCTAACTCTGAGCCTCCCAGCTCAGGAGAGTTACCTGAGCTTGCTGAATCAGGGGATGTCTGATTCCCCAAATCACCAGCCTAAAGAGCAATCATTTTAACCCTGAGTTTTCCTTTTTCTTACTTCTAGAACCTCCCTGAACCCACCTGGTGGGGGGAGACCCCTGCAGTCTTTTTTCTCTGAAGAAAGGGTCCAAGGCTTCTCCTTCTAGCCCACCAACTGTGCCTTCACTCCTTCCTCTGAAGCTTCAGTGATGGGGTGGGATGGGCTGAAGGATTACTGTAATTTAGAAAAGTGTTGGAGGTGAGCATGTAAGTCCTTCAGGAGAATCACACAATTCCCCCAGAGCCCAGCCTAGGAAAAGGGAAAACACAATAGCTTGAGGTTCACGTGTCTACTTTCTTAGGGTGCTCCCTAAGCGTGAGCCCTGGGTTGGCTTCCAGGCACTTGTGCCTTTGTTCTCTGTTAGTTCTGCCCCAGATTTTTGCATGTCTCCATGCTGGGGGGTGGGTGAGCTTTCCTTTGCCATGTCTCTGAGCATCTTTCCCCCACATGGATTGCAGGGTCTTTCCCCAGTTGCATGCAGGGTCTTTTTACACACGCATTGTAGGGTTCCCCACACGCATGTATTGCAGCAATCACCTACACTTTTCTCAGGCTTGATGCTCCAATCCTTCTGAGGAGGACTGCACAATCATACCCATTTTCCAGATGGAGACTAGGAAGCACCCTGGGTGGCTGTGGGGAGGCAAGAACTTGGGAATGCACTTGCCTTGATGCCTGAGATCCTAGCTTGGATTTCCAGCACGTTCCCATATCCCTGGCACTGCCTGACACAGTCCTAGTCCAACCCCCAGTTTTACCTTAGCAGTGTGAGGCCCAGGATTCTGCAGACTGGTCCTGTCTGGGAGCAATGGGACACCCCTGGACCTCTGGGAACCCCTGAGGAGGCTTTGCCACTTTTTGTTTTTGGCCTACACCTGGTGGTGCTTAGTGCTTACTCCTGGCTCTATGCTCAGGATACCATATGGGATACCAGGGATTTGAATCTGGGTCTTCTGCATGCAAGGCAAGTGCCCTACCCACTGTGCTCTCTCTGCTGCCCAAATTTTGCAACTTTTTGAGAAAATTAAACTTGGTGAAATGAAAAAAAAATTTTTTGTTTTTATGATCACACCTGGTGGTCTCAGGGGTTACTCCTGGCTCTGTACTTAGAAGTCACTCCTGGCAGGCTCAGGGGGCCATATAGGGTGCCAGGGATCAAATTTGAATCTGTTGTGTGCAAGGCAAATACCCTACTGCTGTTCTATAGCTTGGGCCCCAAGAATTGGGGTGTGTGTGTGTGTGTGTGTGTGTGTGTGTGTGTGTGCCACACCTGGTGGTGATCAGGGTTTATCCCTGCTCCCTGCTCAGAGATCACTCCTGGCTCTGCTCGAGGGATTATGTGACGCTGGGGATGGAATGAGTTTCAGCCGCATGCAACATCATTCAATACCTTATCGACAGTGCCAGCTCTCCAGCCCTGAAGGAAAAGTTCGTAAAAATCACAAAGGGTGGCGTAGGAGATAGCACAGATGTTACTACGCAACCTGGGTTAGATTCCCAGCACCGCACCATCTTCCAAGCACTGCTGGGGCCTCCCCAACTTTGCAGAACCAAATAACATCATCAAATCCTCAGTCCGAGCACTTAATCGTCAACCCTGTTATCCGAGAATCACCAAAGGGACTCTTATGGCCTCCTCAATGTCACTGTGGAAGCAATGTCTCCCTAAAAGTCCTATCAGAGATATGCAAAGACAGAGGTCCCCTCCTTTCTTAACGAGTCTTCTCCAGGGACTGAAGCAATAACACAGCTAGGGCAACTGGCTTGCACGCAACTGACCTAGGTTCTCTCCCTGGCACCCCCAATCCTGCCAGGGGTAATCTCTGAGTGTAGAGCCAAGAGTAACCCCTGAGTATCACTGGGTGTGGCCCCCAAACAAATAAAAGACTTCTCTGGTACTTACAAAGAATTCCTGAACCCCACGAAGAGTGACAACCATTTTCTCCTCAGGGGCAGGGGAAGAGGAGAGAGTGCCCCCCACCCAGCCTCTGACAATGCTGCCAGACCCAAGTTATCCCACTGTGCATCCCTCAGCATCTGCGGCTTTGCTTGATGTTGAAACATGCAGATAGAATTTCTTTATCTGGTCCTTGCTGCTAGGAACATCTAATCTGGAGCCTTTGAAGGCCTCAGATGTGTCCCTAGGGCCCAGGTGGGTTTGGACCCACCAGCCCCTGTTCAGTTGACCTTGGCGTGGTCCCAGGATGTGCTGTTCCTGACACAGACACCCCAGTGGCCAGCTTGCCCTGTTCAGGGCTCGTGTTTAATGAATGAGTGTGAAGCTCAGGGCCAGGGAGCTGAGCAGGCTGGAGGGAACTGGGGGACGCGCCAGACTGTGATGGCTGATATTAAAATGACACCAACTCACATCATATCCAGGGTCCGTGGCTTTTATTCCTAATAAATAATGGGTTACTGCGGGTTAAGTGTCTGTTGCCGCATTTCCAATTGTTGATATTTAATTAGCTCGAAAATTAAAGCGGTCTTTTATTGCCACATGGCGAGGGCTTTTCTTTCCCCCTAATTGATTGAGATTAAAGTGTTGCCCAAAGATTCCAGACTCCCTTTGTCAGCCCGAGCGGAGAGGATTTTAATGAAAACGTTTGGCATTTCAAAGTGTGACATAAATATCTTTAAATTAAAGTGAAAGACGGTGGTGTTGTTATATTTCGCGATCGGGGTGCTGATGGGTGAGGAAAAAAAGTGAGGAAATGCTTTTTAATAGGGATGAGGAGGGGGTGTGGGTAGGATGGAGGCGAAGGTGTGGTTTGAGCCGGTGGAATCAGCGACGCTAGCATGCCTGTGTGGAGAGATGGTTGGTTGTGTGTTGGGGGGGGGGGGTTCATTTCCCAGCTTTGGGGCAGGTGGAAGGGAGCTCAGTGCAAAGAGGGGCTTCTTCTAGGCTCTGTTTACCTGCTCTGTCTTGTTCACCAGCTATGGAGGGCATCATCCTAGAAAGAGGACTGGGCATTGAAGAGATGGAATAATGGGTGAGGCACTTGTCTTGCATACGACTGATTCTGATTTGATCCCTACTGACTGAGTCCTGCCAGTAGTAATTCTTGAGTACAGAGCCAGGAGTAATCCCAGAGTATATTTTGGTGTATACCAAAAGTGAAAGAGAAAGAGAAAAAGAGAAAGAAAGAGAGAGAAAAAAAGAAGAAAGGAAGGAAGGAAGAAAGAAAGAAAAGAAAGAGGAGAGAGAAAGAAAGAAAGAAAGAAAGAAAGAAAGAAAGAAAGAAAGAAAGAAAGAAAGAAAGAAAGAAAGAAAGAAAAAGGAAGGAAGGAAGGAAGGAAAAAGGGAAGGGGGAGGGGAGGAAAGAAGAAATAAAGGAAGAAAGAAATAAAGATAAGAGAGGAAGAAAGGGAGGAAGAGAAAAGAAAGAGGAAGAGAGAAAGGAAGAAAAGGAAAAGAGAAAGAAAAAAACAAAGAAGGAAAAGAAAAAAGAATGGAGGGAAGGGAAGGAAGGAAGAGAGGAAGGGAGAAAGTGATAGAAAGATAAGAAAGAAAAAAGAGGAAGGGTGAAAAGGAAAGAAAAAGAAAAGGAAGGAAGGATGGATGGATGGAAGGAAAGAAGGAAGGAGGAAGGGAGGGAAGGAAGATTTTGGGTGTGAAGCTAACTCTGTGACATGTTAACCCAATGACCTCATTGAGACCCTTGTTCTTCTGAACTGGTACATCCTCCAGAACCCCCACTCTGGGGCCAGTACAGGAGTAGCTTGAGAACCTGTTGACAAACCAGAGACCAGTCATGTGTACCAAATTCTCAACATCTGAAGGATGCTGGGACTGTCTCCTTTCCAGTAAAGCATAGACAAGCTCAGGGCCACTCCCCCAACCCTCCCACCCTCACTCGGCCTTTCATTTTCAGAATTTTCCTGCACTGAAATAGAGATATTGGTCAGCATTGAGGGGTGTGCTCAGTTGGGATCCCCTTATGTGACTTCAGCTATTGTAGCAGCACATCTAAATGAAGCAGTAACTTAATTGAAAGGTCAAGTTCTGTTGCACTGGAGATCAGTGCAGCCCCCCATATCAGCTCTTCCTTCCCACTGCTTAGTTCTACCAGGAGCTAAAGACCAAATCCTCATGCCCAGGATGATTGGAACCTAAGCAAGTGGCAGAGGCTGATTTCACTCACACTGAAGATCTTCGCATACCTCCCAATCAAGATGGCACCAACTTCTGGAAGTCAGTGAATTTCACCTCTACCAGATTCCTTGTTATCTTTCCCAGTGGGTCTTTTTTGGTCTTCTTGGATGACTTATGAACATTGTTTGTGCAATATTCTGTCCCAGTCACATAACATAAGGTAAGATGAAGCATCGGTGACTGGCTCTGAAGGTCAGGTTGAGTCAATGTGGACTGAGTATTGCAATGATTAATGCAAGGCTCATCCTAGCTAGTTGTCTTAGCTCTCTGCCCCCATGGCCAGCCAAGGGCCTGCTGTTGGCCAGCCTGGATTCCAGACCCAGGACTGTTGTAATGCAGGTAATACTGTGGCCTCCTGGATATAAACTAAAAATCCACAGGTTGTGATCTCACTCCACTTGCATTGCTTCTAAACCCTCAAGTGGACAGGACTGAAGAACTAGGGTAGTTAGTCAGGAAATAATAATTATGGCAGAAGTTGCGGGGACACTTTGGTTTGGGGTTGATAGCTGGGTTTCATCTTACACCTAGGGAAGAAAATTATAGAAAATGATTTTTAGTTGTTGGAGAAATGGGGATTTAGGAGTCATTTGTTCTTGGAACTCATCCTGTCCTACTGAACAGTCTGTTTTCTTAGATCAGTGATCACCCTTAAGGTCAGTGATCGTGGGCTAGAGAGAGCACACAGCAGAGAGAATACTTGTACACTTGCACACAGAAGACATGGGTTCGATCACAAGCACCATGCCTGGTTCTCCAAGTCCTACAAGAGTGATCCCTGAACCCAGCCAGGAGTCAAAACCCTGATCTCTGCTGGGTATGCTCCCCCCCCCCAGAAAAAAAGAAAGGAGATGAATTATCTTGGTTTTTGAGGGGCTGGTGGGAGAGCAAGTAGAGGGGTATGGGTAGGCATTAGAAAATCTGGTGGTTTTGTTTTGCTTTGCTTTGCTTTGCTTTGGGGCCACATTCAGCAGTGCTCAGGGCTCACTCCTGTCTGCTCTGTGCTCAGAAATCACTTCTAGTGGTGCTCATGGGACCCTATGGGATGCCAGGGATCTAATCCAAGTTGACCACATACAAGGCAAGTATCCTCCCTACTGTGCTAGTTCTCTGGCTCTGGCACCCCAAAATTTGGAATATCTCTTGCAAGGTTCTAGAGGTTGGTACTACAGATAGTTACTGGCTGCAGACACATGGCATGAAGGCTGTGGGAGGCCCAAGTCATGAGCTCCAGACCCACACACCATTCCATTTCCCATTGAACATGGCAAGACATCTACTGGCATCCTCCTACGAAGAACAAACCCTCTTAGACATCACTCATGACACACATGGGCTCCTGTGCACACCATACGCCTACACATATGGGCCTCTGAACTGAGTGGGGGCATCCCCTATAGAAGGTCTCTCAGGGAGCTTGCAAGCTGCGAGCCACAGCTCATTCTATATGTCAGGGAGAGAAATTCTGTGCCTACATGAACCAGGCTATTCCCTGCTCTTGGCAGCTTCCACACCTCTGTGGGATGGAATGCGTGGGCTCCCCCTCAGCCATCCTCTTTTCTGTTCAGTGCCCCTCTCACCTTACTGTTTGGTGGAGAAGAGACAGCAGTGGGATGAGAAGACACGAAGTATATTATTTTATTTTACTGAAATCATTGTAATTTGCAAAGTTCTTCATAGTTGGGTTTCAGATATACAGTGAATCAGGGACAAAGTATATTCTTGTCCGAGTTTTTTGGTTTCATTTTGTTTTTGTTTTGTTTTGGGGCCCCACCCAGAGGTGCCCAGGGCTTACTCCTGGCTCTGCATTCAGGAATTACTCCTCACAGGCCCAGGGGACCCTATGGATTGCCAGTGATCGAACCAAGGATGGCCGAGTGCAAGGCAAATGCACTTCCCACTATGCTATTGCTCTGTTCCCTCTTGTCTGAGTATTTGACTGTCAGCTTGGATAAATCACTCGGGAAGTTCAAGCACACTTGTGAGAAATCGTAGAAGCCTTTTCCAGCCGACAATTAGCTTTGGGAGTAGAGCTAATCAGAGGCAGCACTCAGACAAGGAATGTCTGATCCTGTCTCCCCGGGATATCTGTGCATACCCATGCCCCATTCTCACAAGCACACGCACACACACACACACACACACACACACACACACACACACACACACACACACACACACATGCTCACACCCTGGCTTCATAGGGCCCTAGGTATACATAATCTCACCCCTTTCCTAGCATCTCTCTGCACCATCACTTTGAGCCTAAGAGAAAACCCAGACTCAGACACTCATATCCTAGGGGAGGCCTACAGGGACCTACTAGATACCAATTCTCGAAGTCTCCTGCAAGCAATTTCCAAAAGGAAATGGGGGTCAAACTCTCTTGGGGGAGGGAAGCCATTGATAGGATCTCCATGGCCCAGGATACATCAATTACGTTCTGACTCTCTCGCTCTGAAAGCTCCTCCTCCCTTTTATCCTGTCTTACAGATTGTTTGGTCTTTCTTCCAATCCCAAACCCAGCCAGTTAGCATACTGACAAGCTTACTACTTTGATAGGTTATATAGGGAGCTCAAATCTGGGCTGAAAGAACTTGCCAGAGCAGGTTGGGAAAAACTCCAGGGTTCAGTAGCTGGGCGTAAGGTCCTCAGGCTCTGGCTGGAGAGGGAGCAAACCTAGGCAAGGCTGGTCCCTACAATTACTCACCACCGTACCCCCAAAAGGTATCTAAGAACGACCTATCTTTGGAATTGACAGAATCGGACCTAGCATGCTAGTGAAAATGATTGGAGGAGCCATTCTGAGTCCAGAGTAAACTGATGGTTGGATATGTCCTAGACCAGTGTAGCTATTGCCCCAAGAAAAGAATCTCTCTGAGTCCAGTAGGGAATGCGTTGAGTGCTTTGAGCCAGGGGCTAGGGGCCCCTCAGCTGTGAAATTAATGGCAGTGGACTGAGAGCTTTGGGCTGTCTTGAGATTGTCCTACTGAGAACTGTTTTATGTTCTGGCTGTCCATAATGGGACTTAATTGTAATGATTTGGTATTGACTTCCCCTTAACAATCAGAGGGAATAGATCCTGTCGGCTTGTAAATGTGTTTACAAGCAGCATGATGATTAGGGTTCTGTTTGGAACGTCGCTTGGATGTGCCAACAGAAGAGAGCGTTGGGAACGAGCAGAGGATGGGTCCTCAGATGCAGACATGACCGGGTCCTGTGGGCTGTGAGGAGGGAGGGTCGAAGGCGGATCTCGGTGCCCAGGACTGGCTCTTCCCGGACTAGTGGGAGGGTTGGGAGGGGCTCGATCAATTGTCTGTGATCGCGGAGGTGGGAAGTGAAGCTGAGAGAGTTGAGAATAAAAATACCATCAACATTTATATAATTGAATGGGTAGTAGGGGCGTGCTATAAATATTCCCAGTGCGGAAGGCGTTTTGCCCAAATGATCAGACCTAATCCCTGCAATTCTCTTAAGGCATTGCTGAGCCTGTTGTGAGCCTGTTAATATAGTGCTAGCCTGCCTGAGGTCACATGACCACCCAAGAGAAGGTTTAGAATGAGAAGCCAGGCCCTCTGGTCTCAAAGCTTTCGTGTGTGTGTGTGTGTGTGTGTGTGTGTGTGTGTGTGTGTGTGTGTGTGTTTTGGTTTTAGGGGGCCACACCCAGCGATGCTCATGGGTTACTCCTGGCTCTGCACTCATAATTTACTCCTGGCAGGCTCAGGGGATCATCTGGGATTCCTGGAATCAAACCTGGGTCAGCTTCATGCATGGCAAATGCCCTACTTGCTGTGCTTTTGTTCTAGACTGCTTTTTTTTTTTCTTCTCTCACTCAACCGTGTTGAGGGATAACTCCTGACTGTGTATTTAGAGATTACTCATGAGGGTTCAGGGGACCATATTAGTCTATGGATGGATGCAGGTAGGCCCCGGGCAAGGCAAGCATCCTACCACAAGTCTATTGCTTCAGCCCCTGGCTCTAGAGTATAAAGTTCAACTGTGATACTATTCTGCTTGCTGTTAGGTTAGGTGTGACCTGTCTGGTATGAATCAAAGAGTTGGGAAGCTCTTTTAGCTTTCTGTTGCTGGGTAACTAGTTACTACAAACACACAAAGTCATTATCTTATTACTTCACAGATTTGTTTTGTTTTGGAGCCATACCTGGCAATGCTCAGGGATTACTCTTGGCTCTGCACTCAGGAATAACTGCTGGTGGTTTTCAGGGGGAACATGAGGGATGCCAGGGATGGAACAGCAGGGTTGGCAAGTGCCTTCCCTGCTATCCTATCTCTGCAGCCCCACCTCACAGTTTCTGAGGTCAGGAATCTCTGTGTCATTGAGTTTGGGAGGCATCTCTTCTCAGATTAAAGAAAAAAATATTAACTGGTTAATTGTCTTATCCAAAGCCTCCCCAATTCTTCCCATCTGTGGGTGTCTGTAAAATTTGCTTCTGCCATAGTTCAGGGGCTGGAAGCTCCAGTTCTTAGATGAGTGGGACTAGATCTTGTTCTTGCTCCTTCTCTCTCTCTCTCTCTCTCTCTCTCTCTCTCTCTCTCTCTCACACACACACACACACACACACACACACACACACATACACATACACACATGCTCACATGCACATACCACAAGAGAGAAAAACATCCATTTGTGATATTTTAGAAGTCACAATATCCTAAAAGGTGACATCTCCTAATCCTCTCTGATGCTTCAAGGTAGTTCATTGGTCAAAACACTCAGGGAGAGAAGGGTTTACAAGTCATGAACACACAAAAGTGTGACCACAGGGAGGAAATGGCTCGTCTTAGTCCACCAGGGACTCCACAGCCTACCCCAAGCAAGAGATAAATGACCCACTCTACTGCTCAGGGACCTAAAGACTCACTTCTAAGATTTGGTCACTTTTGGGGGTAAGACCAATAATATACAGGTAAGGCATTTGTCTTTCATGTAGCCAACCCAGGTTCTATCCTCAGTATCCCATATGGTTCCCTTGTGCCTGCTGGGAGTGATTTCCAAGTGCAGAGCCAGAAGTAACCCCAGAACATTTCAGGTGTGGTCCCAAAACAAAAAAAAGATCACATCTAAGATTTAATCACTGTTCTGCACAGCTAAAGAACTTGGGTTCTTGTTTTTTATACTTACTAGCTCACCTCAGTCCCTGTCTCTCCAAAGCAGCTCTTTGGGGAGGGCATTACTCCCTAGGAGTTTTCTTCCCTGTCTCCCTTCTGTAAAAGTCAATATGAGAAGGTGGACCATTGTTTCTGAAATTGGTGCTGAGCACAGCTCTGTGACCCTCATTTTAAATGACTCTCCTGCTGCCTCATCCCTAACCTTCCATTTACTTCTCCTTACTGAGTGGTCCATGCATCTGTTAATGCCACATTTATTGAGCGTCTACTGTTCAGTGGGCAACGTGCCCACTAGTAAAGACCAAGAGATAAAACACACAGTTCTTGGTTTTAAATGAGCTCAATCATCCTTATTCAGTGGAGAATCTTCAAGTGAACAGAACTCTAGAAAGACAAGATGAAGAGGCTTGAGCCATAGTTCAGCAGGTGAGGAGTTTTTTAGGCTGACCCAGATTCAATCTCTGGCATCCACTATGGTCCTGGAGCTTCTCCAAGAGTGATAATTTCTGAGTGCAGAGCCAGGAGCCATCCCTGAACACTGCCAGGTACAGCCCAAAAACCCCAAAGAAAAAATATAGACAAGGCTAAGAAGAACCCTTTTGGTTGCCGGATTGATAGCACAATGATAGGGTAGGACATTTGCCTTGCATGCAGCCAACCCAAAACAGTCCCAGGTTCCATCCCTGGCATCCCATATGGTTCCCTGAACCTGCCAGGAGTGACTTCTGAGCATAGAGCCAGGAGTAACCCCTGAGCGCTGTGGGGTGTGACTCAAAAACAAACAAACAAACCAAACAACAACAACAACAACAAAAGAACCTTTTCAACAGTAATTCAGAGACTGTGTGGTACAATAGAGACTGGAAATGGGAACCCTTAGAATGCAGCCAGAGTGCCCAAGTTTAGGCTCTGAAGAACCAGTGCAGGACTAAACTCAGTTGTCAATAGTCCTGCACAGGTGAGGGGAGAAAATCCCTTAGCACCCCAATGGGAAAGTTTGGGGACCCTCCCCAATACTCTTAGGGATGGTTCAAGAATGTGGTGAAAAGTTAATACACTTGTCAGAGCTGTAATGCTTGGAGATGCAGCTTAGTCCAGTAAAGGGATGGGGGATACAGAGGGTCAAGATCAGCTGTAGCAAGAGGCTCTTGGGACAAGATCTAGACAAGCCCAGTAGGGATGGGGGAGCCCCTGGCCTCTCCAGGGTTGCCTTGCACAGCATTTCTTCTCCCCTGATGATACATGATGACTCACATCTCAGCTCTCATAGGATTGTGCCTATGAAGATGCACGCTGGAGGATTGATGTATTTTTTGGTGACACTTGTGCAACTTTGACTGACTCTGTGTGTGATGGACCTTTAGTCCCCAGCCTCACTTACACCCCCAAAAGTCAAGCTGATCCAATAGGATTTTCTTGGTGTCCCCACAACACACCATCAATCACTGGTCCAAGATCCCCAATACCTGAAAACCAATCTCCGCTACCTCCACTTCAGAATTGGAGTTAGTGAGGGAACTGTTAGCAGGGACCCCAAACTTTCTCAGGCAGGAAATTCTAAGGGCTTACCTGTAGCCTCCTAGAAATGTTGGGGACGGGAGGTATTTGGTAAAATTAACTTTATTTTTGGTTTTGGGGCCACACCCGGTGGTGCTCAGGGGTTACTCCTGGCTCTGCACTCAGAAATCACTCCTAGCAGGCTTGGGGGACCATATGGGATGCAAGGAACCAAACCCAGTTTCAACTTGGGTCAGCCGAGGCAAAATTAACTTGATAGTTTGGTGCACAAGTAATAAAGCCACCTGACCTCGAGGAATGCATCTTCTTGTAGGTGGGGGAAGACAGACAGATGACACACACAGACACACAGAGAGAAGCACCACTGTGGCTGCCAACTCATCAATAATGGAGCTAGATGGTCAGAGGGCAGCAGAAGCAGAGCCATCATCTCCGGAGATGGGCTGTGAAGAGCAGAGAAGCATCATTAGCAAGTGGAGACAGAAGTGGCTTGTGGAAAAGGTGACTCCTGGCTTAAGACCTAGGGACCAAGTAGGAACCAGCATTGTGGCGGGACGGAGTGCTACTGTGTCCCAGGCAGACAGAAGAACAAGGGTGGAGGAGAGGGGTGGGGAGAGCTGGGCTGTTTGGTGCATTCAAACCACTGACAGCAAAGGGCTGGGGCAGGCACGGGGAGGGCTCTAGAGGGAGCTGGACCAGCTCAGCATGCAGGGCCTGGCGGGCCCTTAAATGTATTCCAAGTGCAGAGGAAATCAAACACGGGCATCAGGAAGGCTGATTGCATTTGAGTTTCCACTCGGAGGAGAAGGATGATGAATGTGGCGCCCACAGCACGTGGACTAAAAGCTCTCAGTGCTCCAGGCATGGCGGGGAGGGGAGGTCCTTGAGAACCCGCCTGATGACCCTCTGTGGGGGGAAGAAAAGGGAAGGATGGGGGCAGAGTGGATCTCCCAAAGGCGAGAGGCAGATTGATGCTTCTTTGCACTCGGCAGAACTGGGGAGCACCCTGGAATCAAACAGCTTTGGGGGGGCACATACAAAGGATTATACTGCCCCCCACCTGGGTCCCATGGGTAGGGGTGGGGGTTACGGGTGTTCAGAGGCCCACAGAAGGGCGACTTGGCTCTGCACATGGCTAAAAGGCTGGATTGGAATTTGGTGCACACAGTATCTGGTGCAAACTCAGTTCTGGAACTTTCTCTGAGGTTCTCTAGAATGTCTGTTCGGGGGCTTTTGACTACAGGACTGCAAGAGGGACTGGAGCAGGGAGGGAGTTTGCCTTGTATGTGGCCAATACAGTTCAATCCTTGGCATCCCATAGGTCCCTAGAGCCTGCCAGAAGAAACTTCTTTTTTCTCTTTCTTTATTTTCTTTTAAATGTTTTGGTTTCTGGGCCACACCCGGCAGTGCACAGGGGTTGCTCCAGGCTCTGTGCTCAGGAATCACTCCTGGTAGGCCTGGAGACTCTATGAGTTGTTGAGGATCAAACCTGGGTCAACCGCATGCAAGGCAAATGCTCTACCTGCTGTGCTATTGCTCCAGCACCCTGTAGATCGGGAGTGGGGGACAGTCTTCCTGATCTCTTTTTCTTATGGAGATGGATGTAAGGAGATGTGTGTGGCCAATCATGGGCGAGGGGGGAGAGAAATTAGGGAGGTGGGGACTGGACATGTCAAACATCTGCTCTTAAGCATCTCATTGGCAGGTCCCAGCTGCCCTCCCTCTTTGACCCTGCAGGGAGCATCCTGAGGCACCTCTTAGCCACTCTCCATCTTTTTCTGCCTTCTTAGATCATGGGTCCCCTCCACTAAAGACCCTCCTGGCCTAGCCCCCAGTTAAACTGGGCCTGTAGAGGATGCTGGGTGGAGCCTGGGAGGCCTGGGGGTGTTTCTGGGTGGAAGGTTCACGGGGATGACAACAGCTTGACTGAGCTCTTAGTCCTGTCCTGGCCACTCATTCCAGTCCCATTCATGACTTTGTGCCCTCCTCCCATGGGCTGTGGATGGTGCCACTGAGCTCCCTGATGCTGTTTGCAGGACACTGGCCCTCATTCATTCTCTCGCCCTGCTCTGTTGTCCCTGGATGAACTGGTCTCTGTGGGTTCCTATGTCCTCCCTGTGTGGACCTTTCTTTTGGAACCAGCTCTGTCTTAGTTTGTCTTACATTGCTCTGCCATGCATCCTGAGGTTACACACACACACACACACACACACACACACACACACACACACACACACACACACCATGTAGGCCTAGCAGGGGCAGGTACACAACTTCATTCAGCACCTTGGACAGAGTCTAAACAACTGGAAGTTTGTTGACTGAATTATTGTCTGCAGCTGTGTCCAGCCTCCACCCTCTATGCTCCCTTCACTGGACTTTGCAGAGAGACAGCTGGGCTTGTGGTGGGTGAGGGGACAGGGGTGTTCAGGAACACGGGCCTGCAGGGGACTCCTCTGAGTGGGATGGTGGCAGGGAGGGGGACATTCACTAAAAGAGAAGCATTGCCTTCCTGCTCTGACACCCTGCAGTGCAATCGCTGTCGCCTTTATTAGCACTGATGAGAGTAATCGCCCCTTCCCTGGCCTCTTAAATCTTCCACCAGCGTCGTTTCCGGGCAAAGCTGCTGAGAGTAGCGGGAAGGGTGGGCGGGATAAAGTTAGAGCTCCCTCCAAAACTGGGGCTCCTGCCATCTTGAGCCATCCCTTGTTTTCCCTGCAAGGGAAAGGAAGAATCCTGAGGGCAAGGAATGTCCACTGTTTTCCTGCCCAAGATCTGGGTTCAAAACCTGACAGGGCTGTGTATTTCTGGGCAAGTAGCTACATTTCTCTGGGCTAATAATCGTGAAGGTGAGAATTCAAGATGAGAAAGTGCTAAGTCATTTTCTAGGATCCTTGGATAAGAGTCTTCCATGAAAAAAAAAAAGAGTCTTCCATGGCAGGGCTTTCTTCATTTTGGGCCACACCCACTGGTGTTGTTTTTGGTTTTGGGCCACCACCTACTGGTGGTGCTCTGCACCCAGGAATCACTCCTGATGGTGCTCAGAGGATTATGTGGGATTCCTGGGATCGAACTGTGGGTCAGAATTGAATTAAGGTCTCTGGCATGCAAGGCAAATGCTCTCCTTGCAGTGCTATCCTGCCCTCAGGGTGTTCTTTTTTGTTTGTTTTTAGGTTTCACCAAGCTGTGCTTAGGGGCTGACTCCTGGCTTTGCACTCAGGTATCACTCCTGATAGAGCTTAGGGGACTCTATGAGGTGCCAGAGGACTCTATGAGGTGCCAGGGATCAAACCCAAGTCATCCACATGCAAGGCCTGTGCCCTGCCTTCTGGACTATTGCTCCAGCTCCTGAATGCCAGTTTTTATATTTCTTAGGAACTTCCTATATGTGAGATGGGGAGGGGGAGGACCATCTCCCATGAGCACTCAGGATGCTAGGGGGTGGGTCTTCCCATCTGCACCCAAGGCCCAGCTCCTTGCAGAAACACAGCTGAATCAGGCAGTGAGTTTTCTTCCTTCTGTCTTTAACCCTTTCCACACATACCCCCAGTTCTGCCTGATGACTTCCAGAATATTCCACTGTAGCTTCAAGGAGCCAAGAGAAGTGATCTAAAGTTCTGGGGAGGAGGTAACAGAGTGACAGGAGAACTGAGGTCCCTTCCTCTGGGGAAATTGACATCTCAATGTCTCCCTCCCCTCCACACACACATCCCTAGTTCCCGGGAAGCCGGTCCATTTCTGAGTAAGATGAAGAAGGGTGCAGATAATGGGAAATATCTGGAAGCACTTCCCACCATTTCTAAATCTCAGCCCGACTCACGGAAGCAAACATATCTTGGTTTTGCACCTTCAGGGTAGACAAGAAGCTCAGAATCCCTGGCCAGGCTGGGAAGTCCCCCTGAGGACTCAAAAGCCCTCATGTCCTCCCAAGGTCCAGGGCAGCATCGGAGCGTCTAGCTCAGCCAGATGGAGACAAGGAAAGGGGCTGGTTTTTACCTCTAACGAGTTGATTTCCCCAGGACCCAGGTGCCACTCTGCAAGCTGGAAGACAGGAAGAGAAATCTCCCCCCTCCATTTCCGGAACTGCAATAATTGGAGACTCTGGAGGACTTAGAAAAACCGGGGCCCCCTCCCAGGAAGGAGCAGTGCCTGGTGGGGACCGTTTTCACAGACAGTGCAACCAAAGCAGCGTCTCGCTCCTTTGAGAGGATCTGGTTGCCAAAATGTCACGACTATTTACCTGCCGTTCAGATAACTGACAAGCTCAATCTCCTCAGTAATTAGACAAGAGATGGGGTGTAGGGTCAGAGCCAAAGCCCTGATCCCCCTGGGGGGGGGGAGAAGGACCTAGAAGTGCAGAACCAGCTCCCTGAGACCCTCTGTCTCCCCCCATCCTGCAGTTGCTATGACAGAGACCACAGGTCCTGCTGGAGGAAGGAGCCCCAGGAATAGTGCCAGGTCTCTTAATAAAGTGCGGAAGAGAGAGTTATTACCCATCACCAGAACCCCAAATGAGATTCAGCCGCCTGAGGGGGGCCACTCAGAGAAAAATCTGTCTCTTGGCTGCGCGTGCGAGCTGTTGGGAAGCTCAGAGATAATTCACCCTCCCAAGTCTTCCCACTGGCTCCCAGGGTGACTGGGTGGCGGGAGAGGGGGGGACGACAGGGAGAGCGGAAGTTCTTGAAAGCTGGTGACTAAGGAGGGACTTTGCAAATGACTCAGAGCTGGGGACTCCTGGGATTTGGGGGACTGAGGTTTGCCCATTCTCCTGACACCCCCAGGACACTCTCAGAGAACCACCGAGCTGGGGGATTGTGCTGGCCTGAAGCTGCCAGTCAGCTGTAGGGCTGGACCCTGAGTGGAACCCCAACTTCCGAAGTCGAGGCCACTCAGAAGGTTGGAGCACTGCTGAAAACTGAAAGTCTTGGGCCGGAGCGATGGCGCAGAGGTAGGGCGTTTGCCTTGCAGGCAGCTGACCCAAAATGGACTAGGGTTCGATCCCCTGGCATCTCATATGGTCCCCCAAGCCAGGAGCAATTTATGAGAGCATAAATATGTTCAGGAGTAACCCCTGAACATCATTGAATGTGACCCAAAAAACAAACAAAACAAAAAAAAACAAAAGTCTGAGGTGCCATTGGTTCACAGGAGACCTAGCAGGGACCAGGGAGCCCTAAACTCAGGATCTGAGGTTCTTTTATTTTAACCTAGTTCTTGTTTTGTTTTGTTTTGTTTTTTGAGGGGGGTACACCTGGCAATGCTGAGGGCATCTTCCTGGCTCTGAACTCAGGAATCACTACTAGCAGTGCTCAGAGCACCAAGTGGGATGCCGGAGATTGAACCCAGATACAGTGTGTGCAAGACAAGTGTTCTATATGCTATGCTCAGCCCCCAAAATTGCAGTTATTAAAGAGTACCCAGAGCACAGATAGGAGAAGGCCATGCATGGAAGGATGGCATAAGGATGGAGGACCCCTGATGCCCCAGAATCAGAAGACTTGGGATGCAGGAGCCTCCCGCTAGACAGAACCCCACACGTTCTGTCATGGGTCTCCTGAGAATACGTGACTGTTCTTATTTAAGCATCTCAGCTTCAGAATGAGGTGGAAGCCTCACCCCAGAACCTGCTGAAGGTAGAGCTTCTTTTGCCCACACACCCCAGGAATGTTCTGGAAGCCTTTACCGGGCCCTGTTGCCTTGTGGACCAGCAGGGTCTGGGGTGTAAAGCCTGTTGTGTGGATGGAGAAGGAAAGTCCCTGAGGCCACAGAACTCCTTATGGGTGCTCATCATGTGAAGCTGGGAAGAGCTCATGGCTGCTCCAGAGATCCTCAATGTTATCTGGGGTCTTTTGGCCATGACCAGGATAGGCAGCTGGGAATCATGTCCAGAGTCTCCCCTCTGTTCCTACCCACCCCCACTTTTCCCTCTCTCTGCTCCCCAGAGAGGGGATTTACTCGCTGGTGTCTCTCCAGACCCCAGACACAACATTTAAAAAAAAAACACTTATTTATTTATTTGGGTTTTTGGGCCACACCTGGTGGCGCTCAGGGGTCACACCTGGCTCTGTGCTCAGAAGTAGCTCCTGGCAGGTTTGGGGGACCATGTGGGATGCCTGGAATCAAACTCAGGTCTGTCCCAGGCCGACCACGTGCAAGGCAAATGCCCTACTTACTGTGCTATCACTCTGGCCCCATCCAGTCCACAACATAGACCAGTCCGCAGTCTGTGAGGGTCCCCTTTGGCTTGTCACTGATGGTCCCTGAAAATACCTCAGTAATCAGGAAAGGAGGTAAGCTTTGCTGTTGGGGCCATTACAGGGACCAGAGACACCCATTCCCCCAGTTAAAAAAAATACCATAAAGGGCCAGAGCAATAGCACAGCAGTGGGGAGGGAGTTTGCTTTGCACACAGCCGGCCGGGTTCGACCCGGGCATCCCATAGTGTCCCTTGAGTAATTCCTGAGTATTGGGCCATAAGTAACCCTAAAGTACTGCTGGGTGTGGCCCCCAAACCAAAAGTCAATCAATCAAACAAATAACCCCCAACATATGAACTGCAGTTCTCCTTAAATGCCAGCACAGTGGGCTGGAGTGAGGGAGCCCAGGAAGACAGTTCTAGAATGTGCCCCAGGTGTTAATTTGTGGCGGGCTGATCCGGTCTGGAGCATCCAATTCTCCGGGTGCGGAGAAGCAGCACATGAACGGGGCTGTGAACCAATCAGAGGGGAGCGGGGTTCTGTGCTGGGGGGCTGCTTTCCCCCTCAGCCAGGTTTTCCAATAAGATCCAGATGAAAACAGGGAGGCGCTGAGTTCTGGCAGCCCCAGAGACTCTCAGATGAGATGTGTCCCCGCACATTGTGGGGGCTGATGAATCAGCTTTCACTGATGCCTGGACAGACAGAGCCACCAGTGTCTGGGGGTCTTGTCTGTCAATGGGGCCTGCAGGGGCTCTGGGGGGGGGACAGCTGGGTTCTGATGGCTCCCTGCAAGTTCATGGAGAGGAGTGAGGGCCGGTAAATATGGGAGTGGCCTCTGCTGGTCCTGTAACAGAGGCTGCTGGGGACACCAATCCCAACCCCAGATGTGGACAGCTGAAGGGGATGAATTCCAGCTCCTCCTTTCCAGCGTCCTCAATCCTGACAGCCCTCTACTCGCTCTCGGCAATGCCCAAATCCCATCAGTTTTTGGCCAAAGTGCTCCAGATCCAAAAGGTGCAAAGGGCTGTGGTTTAAAAATTCTCCTTTGGTTGGGTCCGGAGCAATGCTATAGGGGAGGGTGGTTGCCTTTTACGTGGCAGATCCAGGTTTGATTTCTGGCATCCCATATGGTCCTCTGTGCACTGCCAGGAGTGATTCCTGAGTGCAGAGCCAGGAATAGCCCCTAAGCACAGCCAAGAGTGATTCTGGAGCACAGAGCCAAGAGTAATTCCTGAGCACTTCCAGGTGAGGTCCCCCCAACCCAAATACTAATCATTAATACAATAGGGCTGGAGAAATGGCACAGCATTCCATATGGTCCTTGTACCTGTCAGGCTTGATTTCTGAGTGTTGCTGCCGGGTGTAACCTAAAAACAAAAACAAAAAAAAAAGGAGGGGGCCGGAACTATAGAGCAACAGTAGGGCATTTGCCTTTCATTCGGCTGATCCAGGATGGACCTCTGTTTGAACCCTGGCGTCCCATATGGTCCTCCTGAGAGCATAGCCAGGAGTAACCCCTGAGCGTCACCAGGTGTGGCCCCAAAACAAAACAAAACAACCCAAAATATTAATTAATAAAAATACTACTCCTAATAAATTTTCTTTCAAGTGATTTCTTGGGGTTTGTCTTTATTTTTGAGCCACACCCAGCAACACTCAGTGGTTACTCTTGGCTCTGTGCTCAGAAATTACTCCTGGCAGGCTTAATGGACCTTATGGTATGCTAGGAATAGAACCTGGGTGGTGGTCCACAAGGCCTGGTGATACTCTGAGGTTCTGGGGTCTTGCCATATGCTTCCTGCTCATGTACCCTCTTCCTTGAATCCAGAACCTTTTGGAACTGCAGTGCCCAGTGGAGAGAAGAGTCCAGAGGGAGAACAAGACAGAATTGAGAATGGAGCCCCTGAAGTCTACAGGGTATCTGTGACCTCTTCCCAGACTCCATGGAAAAGAGGAGATGCCCAGGAGACCCAGGCCAGGTGGAGGTGGTTCAGTCAGACAAAGACAAGGGGTGCTACGAAGTTGGGATATGGGCATTGCTCAGGCCTCAGAGTCAAGAAGGCCCAGGAGGAGGAAGCATTGGGGAAGTTGGGCCATGAAAAACTTTAGCCAAATCTGGGGCGCACTAAGTGCCTATGGCATTTGGGGCTCCTGGAAGACTTCTCCATCAGAACAGAGAGTCCAAGGCCCTGCTCTGCCTGAGGATCTGAAAAGTAGAGAAGGAAAAGTTATCTCTGGACAGAAGTTGGGGAGTCCAGGAAAGTCTGACAGGAGGTGTGTCGGCCAGAGCAAGGCAAGGGTGCCAAGTCCATGCAGAGGCATGCTTTGGGGGCTCCTGCCAGCCCAGAACATGTTTAGGCCATCTAGAAGCAGTGGAGATGGATGGAGAGCCATGGCCTCATAGATTCCTACCTAGAGGCAGTGGGGGGTCCACCCCTTCGAAGCCAATTTCCCAGCATGCACTAGGGTTACCTGTGGTCAGGGGCTGAGACAGGGAGCAGTTTCATTGCTAATGGACTCTGATTTTGTGAAGTGAAGTGAAGTTGTCCCCAGTTATTGACAAGTTCAGTGGGCCATGAGAAGCTCAGTTCAGCCTGGCCTGTGGCAGCTGTCACCTGAGGTGGGAGATTGCTATATTAATTTCGAGGGGGCCCATGCTTAGTGGATCTCAAGTCTTTTTCCTGGTTTTTACTCAAGGGTTATTCCTGGTGGTGCTCAAGGGGGACCCACTGGGGATGATGGTGCTCGAACTTGGATTGTTTTAATACAAGGTGATTAACTGTCTCACAGAAGGTCGGGAGAGTTTGGGTTCAGAGCTGGGGACAGACAAGAAGCTGGAAAATTGTCATTCCTGCACCCATTCAGGGGACTGGAGCAATAGCACAGTAGGGAGGGTGTTTGCCTTGCACGCAGCTGATCCAGGTTCAATTCTCAGCATCCCATATGCCTCCCCTGAACACCATCAAGAATGACCCTTGAGTGCAGAGCCAGAAGGGAGTGGCCGCCACACAAACACACATACAAAAAGCTCCACTCGAGTCCTTATCAAATCATAATTCACAAATAGTCCACGAGTTCAAACTCTCCCTTCTCGAGATGACTGTGGGTGACTGGTCACTGCCTGGGTACCTTCTTGGCCATGGATGTGACTTTCCAAGCTTCCCGACACTGTTGGTTAGACTGTCTCCCACCAACCTGCTTCTCTGGCTCTCAGAGAAACTCTGTTCTCTCACAGGGAGCATGTCTCATCTAGGAAGCTCAGGGTGCTGAGATAGTGGAGGATTGGGTGGGGGGGGCAGGTTGGAAAATTTAGAAGACTTCAGAAAGCACCAGGCAGCTGGAGGTATAAGTCAAATTGTAGGTGAAGTGGAAGAAAGGGGTCCTGCCCCAGGATGACTTCTGGTTGCCAAATACCCCAGAATAAAGACCCTTCCTTTGCAGGTATGCCCAGTGAGTCAATGGATGTGCGACTGAGTGGATGAAGGGAGTGATGGATGAGTGAGTAAATAAGTGAACGGATAAAAAAGTGGAAGAATGGTTGGAAGGGTGCATGGATGGATGAGTAGATGAGTGAATGAGTGAGTGAGTGTGAGTGAGTAGATGAATAAATGAGTGGGTGTGAGTGAATGAGTGAGTGAGTGGATGAGTGAGTGGATAAATGAATGAGTGAGTGAGTGCATTGATGAGTGAGTGGATGAGTTATAGAGCAAGTGAATAAATGAGTGGCCAGAGTTTTACCCAAACTTACTTCCTCCCCTGAACCCCACTCCTAAGAATTCTGGACAAGCAGGTCCTTCTCCATGTAGACCCCCAAATCTTCCAGGGTCTGGAAACTCCCTTCCTATAGCCATCAGTCCCCCAGACAACCTAGAGCCCTCTGTCCCCCTCACCCACCATAGTGTCTTGACTATGACAACCTTCTCTTGCTCTTCCTTCTCTCCTTTTATTATAAAATCTGCTCAGGGACCAGCCCTCCGGCCTCGCCTGAGCCCCTTACCTGGCTGAAATAATTCCAGCCCTTACTTCCCAGCGCTCCCTGCGGCCCTGCCCACCCCACCGCAGTGCTCCCTCGCCCCTGCATGGTAGCTTGCTCTCCAGGCTCCAGGCTCAAACTCGCTTCATTAAAACCATCCCACTCTCTGGGAAGTCCCTATGATCAGCAGCCACCATAATTAACTTTTTAAAAGGCTCCCTATTTATATAGAAACACGAATGCCGCCCTGCCTGGGGAGATCTCTTAATCCACAGTCATTCTGGAGGGGCTGAGGGATGCAATTTGGTCGCAGCTGGATCTGGAGATGAGTTTCCTGTTGTTTGGGAGGAGACAGGGACCATCCTGAGCGGTTCTGTGGTCTGTAGATAGCAGGGTGGTGATGGGTGGCACAGAAAGGTTTGGGAGTGTTCTGGGGGGTACATTAGAAAGAAATCAATTTGGTGGACCAGTGGGTAGGGTGTTTGCCTCATATCCGGCTGACCCAGGTCAGATCCTCAGCATCCCATATGGTTTCCCAAGCCTGCCAGAAGTTACTCCTGAGCACAGATACAGGAGTATCTGTGAGTATCTGGAGCCTGGAGCCTGGGGCACCATCAGATGTGGCCCCCAAAAAAGGGGAAACAAAAGACAACAATTTGGTGGGATGGAGTGATAACACAGCAGGGAGGGTACTTGCCTTATATGTGGCTGGCTTGGGTTTGATTCTCAGCATCCCATATGGTCCCCTGAGCCTGCCAGGAGTAATTTCTGAGCACAGAGTCAGGAGTAACCTCTGAGCAAAGTCAGGTGTGGCTTCAAAATCCCCCCCGACACACAAAGACAGCAATCTGGGAAGGGGAGAGGAGAGGTCAGTCTAGGAGTCCCCACAAGTCTTTATCAGAAGAAGGTGGGGGACTTTTTTTTACCCCATGGGGCAAGTGCAAGGGGAGTGTGAGCTTTGGTGTTTAGTTGTACTCAGGTGGAAGGAACTTGGGGGGGGGGCAAAGAGCTGTGGACCTCACTACAAGGCAGCTGCAGGCACTGGCATCCTTCGCTTCCTCTGGACTTGGGGACCGTATATGCTACACGGTGGGAGTCCCTCTTAGTCCAGAGCTTGGGTTGATGTTGTCAACTGAGGTTGTCATGGAAACGCCTTGGAGTTTTTCCTGCACCAGGGCTGAGGTGAGGGTGAAGATGGTCTGTGCCGAGAGCTGGATCAGGGACCCCATAGCTATGCCGTGCCGCTCAGTCTTCTCTGCTTCATGAATGCCCCCATGTTTTCTTCTCACTTTTCCAAAGAGGGCAGAGGTTAGAGGCTCATGCCGGGTGTGTGCAGCAGAAGCTAGAAAATCTTGCTTTCTGATTAGGGTTCCAGGAGAGAAAGGGGTTGCTTGCAATTATGCTGGGGTGATGAGCCCCTTCTTAGCACTCTCTCAATGGCTTCTTACTTGGGATCACCTCCTAGTCCACTGAGTCGCAGCCCTGGATATCAGAGAAGAAAGTTAAGGGCCATTTCCTCCCTGCAAGTCTCTGGGAGAGAAACGGAAGTGGCTGAGCTCTGACCCGCTGTGGGTTTATTTTTTTAGTTAATTAATTTTTGTTTATTAGAGCCATACTCATTGATGCTCAGGGTTTATTCCTGGCTCTACACTCAAGAATTATTCTTGGCCATATGGGATGCCAGAGATTGAACCCAAGTCAGATGCATGCAAGGCAAATGCCTTCCCCATTGTGATAACACTCTGATTTCCTGACCCATTGCATTTGAGGGGGGGGGGGTTAGGGTACATCCGGCAGGGATCAGGGGTTACCCCTGGCTCTGTGCTCAGAAATTACTCCTGGCAGGCTCAAGGAATCCTATAGGATGCTGGGAATTGAACCCAGGTTAGTCACATGCAAGGCAAATGTCCTCCCCACTGAGTTATTACTCCAGCCTCCACTGCATTTTGAGGGACTCTGACACCCGGATACAGCTGGAAAAGCCCCAGCCTGTAGTGCAATCAGCAGTTAACACTTTGATGACAATTTCTTGTCTGACCCCTTCATATCTGTGTGGCCTGACTGTCCTTGCCTCCCTACCCCATTTCCAGGATACTTGGGACCCTGCTGGGGAGGGGGTAGAGGGCAGAATCTTTCAGGGTGAGCCCTTCTCCCCTGCTGTTTTTCTCCTTGTGCTCAGCGAGGAAAACCTCAGATCTTTCTGTCACTTCATGCCAACACCCAGACTTCTTCATTCGAGGCACATACATTTGATTCTGCCCTTCCCCCAAATCACAGGCTCAAATTTTAACATGAACATAGTTCTTTGGGACGTGAGGGGATCACAAGAACCCCAATAAAAGACTCCCCCCAAGCCCCACATTCTACCTTTCACCATGGGAGGACTTAGGGAGAAGATGCTGTCAATAAGTGGGTCAAGACTGGGGTCCACAGTGGATCCCCCACTCTGCCAGGTCCTAACCTTGGTTTCCAGCCTTCAGAGCTATGGAGAGTGGGTGACTGAGACCCCTGGGCTGCACAAGGAAGCCCCTGAGCATACCTGCGAGGACACAGCAGAACTTAGGACAAGGTGGGGATGCCTCAGAGACTCCCCTGCGAATAGAGGGCACCACCCGCCCTCCCTCGCCCACTCAGTATCTAAGTAATTGACATCCAAGACCTTCTACTAGCTCCATTATTTCCTCATCTCTGCTGGGGCTCACAGGCCAACGATGAATCCAAATTACTATTTAAATTCTGCTCGGCTTTTCCAGAGCAATATTGAAGACCACAGCTGTCTCGGATCTGTCTGAGAGGGTTTCTGCATGCACGGAGTCGAGACAGTTCACCTGGCCTCAGTTTCACCACCTGCAAAACTCCCCATCAGGAAAAACTCCAAAGCCAGGTTCGACTTAGACACCTGCTTCTTTCTAGATGAGGGGCCATGGAGGTCTTCGCCTCTCTCAGCTTCAGTTCTTTGGTCATTTTTTACCAGAAAAAAAAGTCCAGCCTTCCTTCTTCCTGCACTGAAACTGGGCCAGCTCCTATTCATCCTTTAGGTCCCCACTTCCAGGTGCTTCCTCCAAGAAGCCTGTCCTGAATGAATGCCTTCAGGCTAATAGTTCTTGAAGGGTTGTGGTGGTTATGGGTCTCCATCCCCACTGAGACAGAGTTCTAGGATTCTCCTAGCTTTCTCCTAGGGTCCCAGTTGCTCCAGGACACAAATGCTTCAGGACACCTTCTCCTGATATTGGAAGCAGGAAGGTCGAGTAGTTGGCCTATAGGAGGGGACAGAGTCCCTGTGGGGAACAGTGGGGAAAGGTGAGCCCACACTTGAGGATCAGCTGCCAGGACTATGGTTACCTGGGCTGCAGAAGACGCAGCCCATAAAGGCATCTAGGAACACCCCAGATCTGCAGACTGAGCAACTCAGATGGTGTCGTGAGTTACTGGGGTTCCCGAGAGAGGTTGGGGATTCCAGGCTCCCAAATGTCAAGGGTGGGAGCAGAGTGATAGCACACTGGGGATGGCATTTGCTTGCATGTAGGGTTAAATCTCCAGCAATCCATAGGACTCCAGGGCACTGCCAGGACTGATCCCTGATTGCAGAGCCAGGAGTAAGCCCTGAGCACTGCCAGGTGTGGGGCCCCAAAACAAAACAAACTAAAACCAAGTACCCAAGTGCCAGGGATGAAAGAAAGTGAGAAGAGAGGATCAAAGGGGGCCTTCGTTTCAGACTCCGCAGCCTCTGGACTCTACTGTGTCCCTCATGCACCTGTCTCCCCATCACAGAGAGGTTATTTCCAGATAGCAGGGGACATGCTGGCTATCAGCTGGGCTGTATTCTGTGAAGAACAGAGGATGAGGTCTAAGGACATGGGACTTTGTTTTTATGTTTGTTTTAGGGGGGCTTGTTTGGACCACATCTGGCAGGGCTCAGGGCTTACTCCTGGTTCTGAGCTTAGGGATCATTCTTGTGGGCTCAGAGCACCATGTAGGATGTCAGGGACTGATCTGGGACCAGCTCTGTGCCAGATAAGAGCTTTCACCCTGTGCTATCTCTTCAGCTTCCTGGGGAACAGATTGTATCCCACCATCTAGGGCTGTGTAGCAAATGTATTCAATAAATTTATTTCTAACTGCCACTAGTATAAATATTACTTATGAGCATTTTAGATACCAGAGGAAGATGGCCATCACATATGGGGTTAGAAGACAAGACACTTCTGGTGACTGATCCTCCAAAGGCCACTTCCTGCAGCCTCAGAAGATGTCCCCAAGACACAGTAGGGACACCCAGCTTTTCCCGCCGCTGTCCCTCTCCCACTTCATCCGGGGGCCCCAACTCTATCAAGTTTCTCTGAGTAAAACCCCAGGGCGTCATTGGGTGTGGAAGGGAGAATGGAGTGTGGATATTACACTGTGCAAAACCCCTAACTGCCTGGTCTGGCAAATGAATTAACTTGTTAAACCAAATGCATACATCTGCATACATTTGAATACATGAATATGATGGGCTCGGATCTAGCCCCAACCATTCTCAGTCTCCACTTCTTGCGCTGAGTCAGAAGGAGCTGGACCGTTCTTCCCCTGGAAAACGAAGCCCAGCCAGGGCTCCCAGGTTGCCCTTGTCAAAACCTGGGTCCTGGTGTGTCATATTTATAGATCAAGCATGAAGCGCATCTCCCATCTCCCTGCTGCATTAAAAACTACCCATCAAGACAGAGGACTCCAAGGAGCGGTAAAATCAATCTCATTGCATAAAGACAACAGCAAGCAATTGGCATGACATTTTAAGTAAATGCTACAGCCATTTGTAAGTGTTCATTTTCCGGGAGACCCCATCTATAATACGACAGCTATTTTCTTAGCATCCCACTGTGAATTCAGTCGGTTTACAGATAAGCCCTCGGAGGAGGATGGATATCAAGATGTAAAGTGCTATAATGCGGACAATTTGTTACCACTGCACCAAGCCACTCTGTCATTAGCCATCTGCCTCTTGCAGGGGCTTTGAGCCACTTGGCTACTTTCTTGACTACATTGGCTTTATGAGATGGGAGGCCCTGGAGAGGGCTGAGGGGGGAGCCAGTGGGGCCCAAAGTGGTAGTTATTATCTGCCTAGAGGGTAGCCAGAATCACACTAAAAACTTGGAGCAAATGGGAGGAGATCTGCTATTTTCAGATGCTTATTCTCCTCCAGAACCCCAGGTAGGACAGCCAGTTCTTGCCTGGAGCCTGCTGAACAACCAGGCGCCTCAATTCCTGAAAGCACTCCTGAAGAAGAGGTCCATCCCTGGCTGGGATTTGAGGCTGAGTACCTTACAGTTAAGAAGTTCCAGCTTTCTTGGCACTGAGCAAAGATGCAATTTGGGGGCTGGCCTTGGAAGATGGCCCTCTTTTATGGGGTTGCAACTCACTGCCATATACCTCCTGACTGAGGTGCCAGTTGGGGCTGGGGAGTATTCCAGCAGCTGTGAACCAACCTTCACCTACCTTCCATCCCTCCATCCAACCATCCACCTACCCATCCATTTATCTATTCACCCATCTGACCCATCTATTCATCTATGCATTCATGAATCCATCTATCCACCTACCTCTCTCCCACTATCCATTCATTCATTTACTCCACCCATACAACCATATATCTACCCATTCATTTATCCATTCACTCAACCTATCCATCCGTCTGTCCATTCATCTGTACATGCATCCATCCATTCATCCATATCTTCATTTATCCATCCATTCATATAGCTATTCATCCACCCATTTGTCCATTTAACCATTGACCTACCTATCCACCCATACATCAATACACCCACCTATGCAACCACTATCCATCCCTCCATCCAACCATTCATCTACCTATTCATCCATTTATCCATTCATCAGTCTATATATACATTCATACATACATACATGCACGCTTTCACCCACCTACTTATCCACCCAATCTCATCTCTTCATCCATTCAACTATTTTTCCATCTATTCACCCATCCATCTAACCATCTCTCTATACATCTGTCTACCCATAAGTCTATTAATTCATCTTTTTATCTATCCATATTTCTGTTATTCCACACATTTATCTGTTTATCTATCCCATCCACCTGCCTATGTACTCATCCATCCACCCATCCAACAGACACATAGGAGTCAAAGACTTCTTAATTAGAGAATACTTACTTTCTCCAATAAAAGTGTCCCTTCTCTGTAGTGCAGGAGCTGGGACACATATTGACTCTTCTCAGGAGCAAACTCTTCCCACCAGCCCAGCTAATGCCTGGCTTTTAAGGATTCAAAGAAGGCGTGAATAAACAAATGGCAGATGAATGGATAAGCCTATGGAAAGGCTGAGTGAATGCCTGGATCTGCTCCTCTAAACTAGTTCTGGGGAGTTCTCCCACCCACCTAGACAGTTCCTCATCAGACACACCATAGTCTTGGCAGTAGTCTTGTGCCAGGGCACATCTAATGGGGTTTGGGATCTACTCCCATCTTGGCATTTAGGGGACTGATTCTTGTGATGCTTGAGGAACCATGTGGTTCTGGGGATCAAACCTGGGTCTCCCACATGCAAAGCCTCTGACTCCTCTCCCTAACCCCCCCCCCCAGAAGAGTTTTAAATCTAAGTCAAACCTGGGCTCTGGGAAAGACAGACACTGTGGGAGCCCTTACAGGGATCAGTCACTGTGACTCCCACAGACATAGGGTACTAATTAGTGATCCAATGACAGTGGATTCTTACAGGATTTAGGGGGCATCTATAAGTCACCCTAACTGACCCTAGGCCATTCTATTCTCCTTACTCAGGATCTGTGTCATTAACAAGGAATGTCCCCAGTAACGTCCACTTGGTTATCTCTGATCTGGTAGTTTTCTAGAAGGATACTTTCTGAGTCCCAACTTCACCTTTCTGGGCTTCCTGCTGAGAGATTCAACTCATCCTTATTGTGAAATAATCCCAGGGTTCTGAGTCTAGGAATGGGGGCCCATTCTCTGAACAAGCTCCCCAGTGATTATCCCTATCCCCTGTTATGCCAATAGAGTCCACATCCAGCTTCATTCCAGGCTGAAGAAATGTCGGGCAAGCAGGAAGGGGTTCGTGGGTTGCTGGGCTCCTGGAAGCATTTGGGGACGATGGTGACGGAGCCGGGCAGCACCTGTCACTTGTCTGGGCGGAAAGCTCAGGCTCCTCTAAGATAAATCAACGCACTGCTGCCAGCTGAGGTGGCCCCGAGAGTGTGCAGCTTAATCAAGCTGTGTCCTCCCCGAGGTAATTTCGGGGCGTCATTCATCACGGCTCGCTCATCCTCAGACTGTCACTGCTACTAACAGTCCTCGGGACGAGGCAGAAAACTGCTCAGCCAATCTGGACTGAATCCCCCTCCCCTAAGGTGGGCATCCCTGGAGAGAGGCAGGCATGGGTGCATTTGAGGACAGGGCAGACCTCCTAGAAAGGTTACCAACTTTCCAATATGGCACCCCTTGGGTTCACACTCTGGACAAGGAGCGGCCACGGGTGGTCTGCCTTTTGGAGAAAGAAGCAGGTTCTTCATGTTATAGCACCCCCAAAAGAGAGCTCTCACAGACCCTCTTCTCCTATTTTACCCCCGATGTGCTGGGGGCCCATGGTTTTGAGTCTAGGAAACTCTTGAGCCTGGTTGTCTACCCCAGTGGGGACCAAAGCCAAGTTCCCAATCTTTTGTCGTTCTGTCACTTCTGGGGAATTTGTTCTGCTCCTCTTCTTCCTTCTCCTCCTTCTTCAATTTATTTCAACTTCCGCTACTTTATTTAAACACCACGGTTACAAGGCTGTCCTTAATACAGTTGTTGTTTTTTTTCACAGATACAAAGTTGTTACTGATTGAGATTCAGCCCCACAGTGTCCAACAGCTTTCACAAGTGCACATTTTTGGTTAGCAATGTCTCCATTTTCTTTTTTTCTTTTTCTTTTTTTTTTTTTTTTTTTTGGGTTTTTGGGTCACACCCGGCGGTGCTCAGGGGTTACTCCTGGCTGTCAACTCAGAAATAGCTCCTGGCAGGCACCGGGGACCATATGGGACACCGGATTCGAACCAACCACCTTTGGTCCTGGATTGGCTGCTTGCAAGGCAAACGCTGCTGTGCTATCTCTCCGGGCCCTCCATTTTCTTTTTTGTCCTCTCCCCTGTCTGTCTAAGGGGTAGACATTGCCCCTCTCTCCTCCCTCTCTTTCCCCACTTTTAGACACCGATGTTTTCAATGAAAGGGTATCATGCCTATTATTTAATCTCCTTTCAGCACCCAATTCTTGCCCTGAGTGATCATTTCCCCTATCATTGTCAGAGTCGGAGACCCTCTTCTTGCCAAGCAGGGCATAAACACAAAACAATCCCCCTTGACTGGACCAGAGCAGCATTTGGAAGGAAGATGGGAGCTGAGAGGTGGGAAAGGAGGACCGTGTTACAGAAGGCAGAATCGGGAACCTGGGTCCTTGCCCCCAACCCATGTGCACACCAATTTAGGGCAAATGGTAAAAATTATAAAAAGGATTAATGAGGGGGTCAAAGTGGGGAACAGGGTGGGCAGCCCAGTTCTAGTTCCTCCTCTCATCTTGCTGTAGCTATAGACCTCAGCAGGGAGATGCCTGTGTGATGGGTAACCGGGGCACCCATGAAGATTGGCACACATGGCACCATGAAGAATGAATTGAAGGAGTCATATAGCAACTCAGCTGTCTACTTTTCCCTGGGTTTCCTCCAGGAAGGCATGGGGGTAAGACCCAGAGATAAGGTTCCATGGAGATAGGCCCTGGAAGGTTAGTTGCTAAGGAGGTAGTGGCCAGGATGAAGTTAGTAGGGCTTCTGTGCTTTTCATGCAGCCTTGGAAGGTGCTGAACTCCAAACTCAACCTTGTTTTTCTCCTGCCCCAGCAATGCCAGCAATCAGCACCCCAGATCTTGTAGTCAAGCTAGTTTCTCTTTTTCCAGCATTCCCTCTCAGGAATGAGGGGTCCTTGGGGGTGTGAACTGAGTTGGGACCACACGAAAGTCGCATACTTTTATCACAAACTCTCTCTTTATTTCTCTCTCCCCTGAACCTGTGCATCTTAGAAGTTTCAGGAGAGGCCTGTTAATGGCAACCCAGGAACTATGGTCTGGGAGACTGGTTCCAGCCTTTTGGGGGATCCTGCCTTCAGTGTTTCAGACCCCATTGGCCAGGGGATTCAGGAGAAGAAGAGAGTCCCATGGTCACACACACAGCATGTACACTGGGCTCAGTTCCCAGCACTGCAAACCCATACCCTATCTACATTGCTGGCTGTGGCTCTGCTGGCCCCCAATACCACCCACAACAGTTGGCCTGGAAATGTGAATCCCCAACTGTAGCAGCTGCTCCAGAGAACCCCACTTGGAGAATGGGGTATTTGCCCTGCTTCTTACTTCTTAACACACCAATCCCCTCCAAAATGGGCCACATCAGGATGGTTTCTCTCTGGGCCTTCACTTCTCCCTTGGGGTCCTTTCATCTGTGAGACCCTCCTGGCCTATTGCAGGACATTCACTACCGAGCTGGGAGGAGAGAGAGATGAATTTTGCAAAATGTGCACAAAAATTGGCTGAATTTATGACTCCCCTGCAAGAGAAATACTGCAAAGCCAGAGCCAAGCATAGGATTCCCGGGCACTTCTATTACTATTCCTTGTCTCCTGCGTGACAAATGGCAAAAAAGGAAGATTGCAAACGAAATCGCTTTCGCTTTGCCCAGAATAAACTCCACCAGGCGAAAGAGCCTCCACAAATCTGGGGTCCCCCAAGTGCTGCCAATCCTGGTGAGCAGAGAGCCCAGACCCCGGGGGCCCGTCCTTCATCAGCAAGCAGAGGGCCCCGCAGGCGGAAGGGAATCTGGGGTGATTTAATGGGGTTCATTTTTCTTCCTTGTTTTAATCACGGAGTAATACGACTAATAAACTCGCCTTTCTATGGCGTCTTTCATTGCCTGTGTATCGCCGAACACTTTACAGATTTAATAATAGAGTTTTGGAAATAAATAATGGGGAAGAATAAAAGGAAGGATAAATAACATATTTATGGAACTGTGTTGTGCTTTATGGAGGTAAACAATTCCTCCTCCTCCGATGGGCAGCAGCAGGAAATGAAAAGTTGGAAAGGGAGGAGGGGTTAAGGGGAAGGAGCTGCCTTCCAAAAAGATTCAAGCTGAGCTGGGAGGTTTGGGGACTGAGAATCAGGGGGAAGTCCATATTGTGCATGGGGGGGGGGGGAGGGTGACAAAAATGTTGAAGGACTTTGGAGATAATCAAAGAGGAACAAGGGCGAATGTTGTATTGGGAAGTAGACCTGGATGGGGAGAAGAGGAAATGGAAGGGGACAAAAAATGTGACACCCAAATATTCTAGTAGACCTTTGCCTGCTCATCATCACATAGTGGGCCTTTTGTAGGCTGCATTCCCATGCTGCTCCATTCCCCCATCGCCATAGACAAAAGAAGCTTCCTGAACCAAGGCCTAGAATGAGGCTCTTAAGAAGATAAGGGAGTAATCATTTCTCACTATCATTGTTATAGTGGTCCCCCTCTACCCTAACTGCACTCCCCTTCTCTTTGTGGGAAGCTTCTTACCATGAATTGGGCCTCCTGGCCCTCATCTCTATTGTCTCCGGATATTATTACCATACCATTTTTTTTAGTTTTGGGGTCACACCGGCAACACTCAGGGGTTACTCCTGGCTCTATGCTCAGAAATCACTCCTGGCAGGCTCGGGGACCATATGGGATGCTGGAATTTGAACCACTGTCCTTCTGCATGCAAGGCAAACACCTTACCTCCATGCTATTTCTCCAGCCCCTACCATATCATTTTTTATATCCCCAAAATGAGTGCGATTATTCAATGTCTATCCTTCTCTGACTTATTTTGCTAAGCATAATACTCTCCGTATCCATCCATATATAAGTAAATTTTATGACTTTCTTTTTCCTAAAATCTCAGTAGTATTCCATTGTGTAGATGTACCAAAGTTTCTTTATTCACTCATCTGTTCTCAGGCACTTGTATCACCGTCTCTTTCTGGACAAGAACTGGGTGCTGAAAGGAGGCAAAGTGATATGCATATACCCCTTCAATAGCAACATAGCAAAACACAGTGTCTTGAAGGGAAGAACAAAAGAGAGAGCAAGAGAAAGAAAGATAAAGTGAGAGTGAGAAGAAAATTGTTTGCCATAGAGGCAGGTAGGGGAGAAGGCAGTGGGGAAACTAAAGTGAAATCGGGGGACATTGTTAGCAGGAAATGTGCACTGGTTAATGGTATTGGACATTGTATAACTGAAATTCAATCATGAACAACTTTGTAACTGGAAGAAAAAAAAAAGAAATCAGATCACAATAATTCAAAATATGCTTTGCATGCAATAAACATAATTTAAATTAAAAAAGAAAAGATAACAGAGTCTTCCCTGAGCCTCTAGCAGGAGCCAAACTGGGAAGTGAGGGTTCCCAGCCAAGTCAGTCACTTAGGGGTGAGCTGTCTGTCCAGTTGATAGGAGAGTCACCTGATCTTGAAAAAAACGCCCCAAGTCTAGACTTGGACCCTGTCCGTGGTGCTGAGATCAGAGAGCCTACTGGAGACTTGGGGTTCTAGGTGCATGTTCTGGTTTGGGTTTAGATAAGGCAGCGGTGACTCAGGGGAAGGAGGAAGCCAAATGACCACTCACTCTAGCAACATGGAAAATCATTTTCCTCCATTCACTGAAGGTTTAAGGCAGCCCTAGGCAGTCCTGTCAATACCAAGTAAGTGTCATGTCAATATCAAGTCAATGTCAAGTCAATATCAAGTCAGTGTCATGTCGATATCAAGTCAGTGTCAAGTGCTATTTGTCAGTATGGGCACCTGGGAAGAGAAGCCAGCCTGGGTGGGCAGGATTATCATAGAGGCCAGCCACTGTGCCCTGGCTAAGTGTCTCCGCACCAGTAAAACCTGCCCACCTGGGCAGGAATCCCACGAACCATTTTGAGAACAGCCTGTTGGCAGTAAGTCTGCACCCTCAGTTGGGTTTTTGTAAAAGCAGATCAAAGCCGGCATCTGGGATTTGGGGTGGGGAAACCTCTCTCTAGCTGTAATTACACACTCACAGAGCTTAAGGGCCCCACTTAACTCCCAGCTGCAAGAGGGAAATGAGAGTGCCCACCTGTGGGAGAAGCTAGAGGCTGTCTGCCAACCGATCCTCCTCCCGGCCACACGGCGCAGACGTGCAGGGCATGGAGACCCCGTCTCATAGTGCGCTCTGTGTACTGCTTGGCATGTTTCTTTGATCCATGGTTGTACTGCCAATTCTAATTGGTAACAGAAGCACCCCTCAGAGGCTCGGAAGATGCCCCAAAATCCCAGCTCAAATCGAGATATGAAAGGGTTTGCAATGTCTGAGAAATGGCTGCAGGAAGAATATGTGTAGGAAACAGCTGGGAGATGGGAACTAGAGGGTTTGAGATCAGGCTTGACCAGGGCCCAGAGAACAGACACCCCAAGCCCTGAAGGGGCAAGGCAGGGAAGGGCTGCAGGGAGAAGCAGGTGAAAATATTTGGGGGGCCCAGAATTTCTCCTGACAGTTCTCAGCGAGGACTAGCAGTTCATTGTAACACCTTGGTACAGGATTATGCTTGGGCCCTGTGTTGTTGGGGCCACCTGTGTACCCCCAGTTTTTTCTTGAGATCCAGGGAACTGCAGTCAGCAATGCCGGAGATCAGAATTACATGGTAGCCTAACTGTAGTACTAGCCCTCAGGCCTGCAGAAGGAATTTTTACGTAGGTTGCCAGCATTTTGAAATCAAGAAGCTCTTCAAAGTACAGCTACATCTGGCTATATTGGGGTTCTAGGAAATAGGAAAAGGCCCAGAAGCTGAAAAGAGTGACCTGGAAGCTGAGTGAAGTGACCCAAAAGCTCAGCTGGCTGACCCCGAAGTACTTTACCTTCCTACAATCCCTCTGGGGTTTCTTAGCTTCATCTCCTTTCTATAACCCCAAGATTGTGGACACCCATAAAGGAACAAGTTCTGGTCTTGGGGGGCAACAGTGCAGGCAGGAAGTGATCCACAGCCTTGAGCTCAGGAACCCCCAAATCTCAGGGGTTTTGATGAGTGTGTGGCCTCAGATTCTGGGTTTGTTTTAGGCATATGCAGCCTCCATGAACCTAAGCTTCAGACTGCTTCAGGAAGTCTCGTGAAGGTCCTGGAACACAGCTCCTGGAGTGTGGTAAACACATGATCCAAAAGATTTATGTTCTTTTTATTTTCTGGCAAATATGGAGACCATTTCTGCTGAGAATGCTTGTGCTCTGCAGCTGTCTGGCTTTAACAGGACAGACCCAGCAGCTGAGACTCCAGGCCCTGCCCTTGGAGGTAGCCCAAAGCTCTGAGTGATAGCACCCTCTCCCGGTATGGGGAGCCAGCATCCATCAGAGAGTACAGAGGCCAGCAGCGGGCCTGAAGGAGAGGCAGAGGCTAGTCTAGAAGACACAATGGTGGGCAGGTGCCATAGTGTAGATGGTGAGACCCTCCCCATGGCCTACTTGTGAGGAATCTCACTGGACAAGATGAGCTGAACAAGATTTATCTCATCTCTTTGCTTCTTTGCTACTTACCTGCTCTTTTTGTTTTTGATTTTTACCTAGAACATTGTAATTTAAAAAGCTTTTCATAGTTGAGTTTTAGACATAACATTTTGGCAATAATTCCATCACCCATGGCAGCCTCCCTCTATCAATGTTCCCAGAGTCCATCCCATGCCTCCCCCAGCCCAGCCTGCCATCATATAGGCACCGTTTTAAGTTTGGTTGTTGAAGTGTTGTTGATTTCTAAGTTGTGTTATTGATTCCCTCTTTGGATATTTACTTCTGCCCTTTCTTAACACCATCAATGTACCTGAATCCCCTTGACTGAGGCCAATAATTGAGTCCCCTGTTATTTCACATTTGTTTTTCTCCTCCTCCTCACTATAGTCTGGGGCCAAGAGTGTTCTAGACAAGCCCCATTTAAACACTGCATTCCCTCCTGCAGTTATTCTAAATACCACATGTAAGTGAGATCACCTATATTTATCTTTCTTCTTCTGCTGTTTTATATATAATTTTTGGGCCACACCTGGTGATGCACCCTCTCCCAACTTTCTCCTGGATCTGGGCTCAGGGTTCACTCCTGACAGACCTTAGGGGACCCTGTGTAGAGTTAGAGATCAAACTACATCCTAGACCAAACCCTTCCCTGCTGCACTAAACTATTGCCCTTGCCCCACTTCTTATCTGGTCTTTAAATGACCCACCTGGAGATCCTGACAGGTGAGAGGCACCAAGAGGGACTGTATTCCCATCTCAGTTGTGTGCATGCCAGTGCCACTGTGTCTGTAAGTGCACATTCATGTGTGCTGGTATACGTGCAGCCATGAGGGAGTGTGTTTGTGCTAAGTGTATGTAGTATGTGCTGGCACGTGCATTCCCTATGCTAGTAAGCATAAATCTGTGTGCAGGCATTTAGAGGTGCATGTGTGCCTAAGGATGTGAATTGGCCTATGCCATGTGCTGGTGTGTGCTCATATGGAGAAGAGTGTGTTGGTATTGTGTGATATGTACTTGTATGTACATATGTATATATATGTATGTATGTATGCACTGGCATGCATGTGGCATGATCTGCTATGCGTGTGGGATGCTGTCACGTGGACAGGTCCGTGTGCCTGCTCTGGGTTCACGTGCAAAACACTTACAAGAAGGAACCCCAGAGAGCAATGAGGAAGCTTCAGAATCTTCTGGAAAAGGTCAGCAGGGTCCACTGGGCTTCCTCAGCCTCGTTTTCTGATTTTCTCATGCCAGGTTCTTCCGACTAGCTGAGGGATATCAAGTTTTGGGGTGGGATGTCTCCTTGCCCTACAGAATATGTAGTATCTTCCCTAGTCCCTCCCCCCAAATCCTGACCTTCAGAAATGTCTCCAGATCTGGTCAAATGTCTCTTTGGGGACAGATCCTCCAAGGAGAATTCGGCTGGGGTTCTGCCATTCAGACACCTCGGGAAACATTGGGGAGAGGGCCTGAGCGTTGGTAGGTTTGGCAGGTCTAAGAGTGCAGAGACAAGCCTGAGTTCTTTTCAGAGGCCCCAGGTACTGAGGGATGGGGTCTCCAAGAGGAGGGGTCCCCTCTGGCTATGGTCAGAGACAGGGGAACTGCGAGGAGGGTGCAGGATGGCGATGTAGTGAGGGAAGAGTCGTCAGCCCGCAAGCACCTCTCACATCTCTGCATTCACATCCCACATCCAGGGGCCTGGGCGGACGACTTCGGGGAAGGGCAGGGCTGGAGCTGGCGCGGGGAGCCGGGGGTGCGGAGGCTGAGTGGGGGAAGAAGAGGATGTTATCTCCGAAACCTGATTTCTCTACACACGCTATCGGCTTCCCATCTGTTCCGTGATTAAATGTACGGCTATGCTCTCGCCCGCTGCCAGGACGTCTCCTGAGCCCTGATCACATCTGTGCTGAGTCTCGAACCACACAGATGAGCCGCCCTATCCATCAGTCTGGCAGCTGATGCCTGTTTCAAACGCCCGGGGAGGGTGCAGAGGGGAAAGTGTGGTGGGGTTCAACGGGGACTAGGGGGACTGAGGAAGGGAGTCCAAAACCCCCAAGTTTTGGACCCTCATTGCTGCTCTTTCTCATCTCCCCAGCCAATCACACACACACACACACACACACACACACACACACACACACACACACACACACACACACACACACACACACACACTCCATCCATCCTGCAATGCTTACCTTTCTTCCTTCTCTTGGTCCTGGGATTCAGAGAGGACCCGGCAATGAGATCCCAGCAGCTGGACATCGAGCTTAGAAATTTGGGGTCTCAGGGTTGATCTTGAGTCCTTGGCTGAGTCCAAAACTACCTCTTAATGAGAGCCCCAGAGACCTCTCGGGTGCATTCAGGTGAGAGAAACATCTGTCGAGAAACCTCCGCGAAGGGTGATTCACTTTGTCTTGGGCTGCTGGAAGTTGGAACAGAGATTCGGGTCCTGCTAATGACCCTTCACCCGAGAAAAAGGTATCTCTGCACTGCCAGCCTCAGCTTGTGGACTGGGATCCCCAGATAATGATCTGTTGGAACACATGCTTGATGGAAAGCCTGGAGAAGAGGGGACATGTGCTTTCCCAAATTCCTATTGTCCAGAAAGATAGGGGTGAGGATTTTTCATTCTAGACCAGTACTTCTCAAATAGTGGGGTGTGCCCTTCAGGGGGGTGCGCAGCTCCGTAAAGGGGGGGCGCATTTGACCTCGGCAACTACTGTCATAACAATCTAAGCCCCGTATTTATGTCTCTGTATGTCTCTGGAGCTGAGAGTTGCTGTGTCCTGCTTCAAACCCCGCTTCGAAAAGCTCTGCATTGCACAATGTGCTCATTGGAGCCATTCATCCAAACTTCACCTCTGATGAAAAAATCAGCTCAAATTATTTTATATATTTTTGTTTTTTAAATAAAGATACTATTTACAGTTGCGGGGGGGGGGGGCGTGAAAAATGTTTCCTTCTTCCTAGGGGAGCATGATAGAAAATAATTGAGAAGCACTGCTCTAGGCTGCTATGAGTGACTTGGGGTCACTTCCTGCAGTCACTTTTCTGGGAAGCATGAGAGGCCAGAACCAGTCCCCCCAAAAGAACCAATTCCCCAGAAATTACAGGCCCTTTTGCTTGGCCAACTGAACTCTCATTCTCCGCATTGGTTTTGTCACCCAACCAGTTCCCTCTTGGTGGGGTCTGGCATATGCCCCCAGAGCCTCGATGACTCCTCAGAGTCAAGTGACCAATTCTTGGGGACTCAAATTCAGTTATAGAAGTTGGGGTGGACCAAGCTATTCTCCCTCCTCTCCTGGCTCTGCAGGTGCAATAAGCAGGTACCTTCATCTCACCTCAGCCTTGGCTTCCTCCTCTTCCCAGTGGAAGGTTTTATTTGCTGGGGGTGGGGTTGGGCCATACCTGACAATACTCAGATGTTACTCCTGGCTTTGCACTCATGAGTCACTCCTGGCATGCTCAAGGATGATAAGGGATGCCAGGGATTGAATCTGTGTGGGCTTCATGCAAGCAACTGCTCTAACCACTGTGCAACCACTTTGGCCCTGGTCAAGCATTTTTTTTTCCCCTTGTGGCCAGTAGTGCACAAGGGACCACACAGTGCTGGAGATCAAACCTGGGCTTCCCACATGTAAAGCTTGTTCTCGGCCAATTATGTTTCCTCTCCTGTCTAAGGCTCTGGCCCTTTTCTTCTTTGGAGAGGTGGCAAAAGAGAACTTCCAAGTAATGCTTCTGGCAATACCTGGCCTGGCTATAGGGATCACTGGCCAATCTAGCACTAGGGTACTAGGTACCAGTGATGCAGTGGTGGTTGGCCAGATCCATCTTGACAGTGTTCAGGGCACATCGGAGACATATCTGGGATGCTTGGGGGGAATTTGTGGTTCCAAGGATCAAACTCAGGCCTTCAGGTATGCCAGGCATGAACTCCAGTTCTCTGACTGTCTTCTGCCACTCCTGCTTTTCTCTTCGAGGGATGCTTGTGATGATGTTGAGGGCCCCTCACCTCTTCCCTACTCTGTGAGGTGGAAATTACCACTAACAAGGGCACCTTTAAAGACTCTTTGCAAATAAAGAAAAAGACTGGCGAACTCCAGGGATCAGACAGGCTGATCAGTGGGGGTTCAGCCTCCCTCTGCTTCGGGGCACAGGTACAGATATTGGGGGGCACATCCCTTCACAGGATGGGGCCCCCATTTCCTTCCTGGTAAACCAGGACAGAATCCCCTTAAGTCACCCAAACTTGACACCTTGTTAATTTTTGTGAGGATTTTTCTTGAAGCCGGTGACTCGGGCTTTAAATCCATTTGAAATCTGGTGTCTACAAATCCATGCACAGGGCATCTGGGAAGGCGGGCACCATTTATGGCCATCAGCCACTGTGGGCTGGGCAGACTGAGGGCTACATAGAATTCCAACATGGGGAGGATATACTCCATGAAGGCAGGTGCAGGGAGAAGGGAGGCCTGTCAGTGCTACAGAAAGGTGCCTGAGTGTATGATGGAGTCTCTTAAAGGGGTGCTAAGGATGTTGACTTTGGTCTTGATTTTTCAGGCAGCCTTTCTTCAACCCAGAAAGTCAACAAGTAAGACAACAAGGGGAACTTTCCTGCATCCCTAAACTAGAGCAAGTGAATTAAAAATGAACTGAAGGATGAACAAAATTGATGATCATAGTAGAAGTGCAAGAGTCTTTATTTAGATGTTCTGGGGTTGGAGAAAGTATAAGGTTTCAGGTCTTGCTTGTTCCTGATTCTGGTTCCATTCTGGGCACCACGTGGGGGTCTCTTACCTCCCACTATTGCCAGGTGCATCCTGGAGGCTCCTGGGCACCACCAGAGGGCCCAGATCACCCCTGACACTGCTTCCTCAGGCCCTTAAATTGATCCACTGAATTATTTGGTCAAGAATGATTGACAGGTCACAGGAATCCTGAGCATCACTTGGGAGTTCCCTCCCCTTTGAGGAAAAAGGTTTGATGCTGTTGTTGTGACAGAAAAAGGCCATTGGAATATAATTCTTGTCACGGTCAACCAGCTTCTGGTTAAATCTATTTTCCTCTATCTGAGAACTGGGCGGTGACTTTAGGACTCAAGGGGCTGCTCCCACATGGACACTACAGGATGAAGGAAGCCATTCTCTTCCTGCCCAGAAGAGCAGGAACTCAAGGTTAGACCCGAGTGAAGATTTGGGGGACAGGAAGTACATGCAGGGCCCCAGGAGTTCTGTGCAGGACAGAAGAATGAGTGGAGGAGGATGTGCCCATCTCTGCTGCTCCCCAGTTTGGAGGACCCAGGATATGGTGCTTCCCTACATGCCCTACTCTATGGCAGAGGATGGAGACAGAGTCCAGAATGAGCCACCAGGCCACAGGGATTTCTTCAGCCCTGGAGATGCGCAGCAGGGGATGGGGGAATCCTCCCCTTCCCACACTCAGGGGCTCTGCGTGGGTACTGGCTCTGTCTGCACTGGGATGGCATCAGATAGGGGTATCCGCTTCCTGCCCAGCCCAGCCTCCTTCCTGAGGGTCCCCCTTCCATGCCATCACATGGGGGCTCCTCAGTCAATACTGGAACACAGTCCTGCCTGTGAGAGGTAGGAAGAGGCCAGGTAATTAGCTCAATCTGCACAAGCCAGAGTGGGCGGGTTGTCCAAGATGGGAGGGGCATCTGAGTGGGTGTGGCCTAGCAGGGCGGGTGGGGTTGTCTGGGATTGGTGGAGACTACTCTGGGTGGGCGGGGATTTCTGGAATGGGAGCGCTGATTGGTGGGCTTGGCTTGCCTGGTGGACAGGCCTTCCGGGATGGGTGGGACAGGCTGAATGGCAGAGCTGACCAAGGTTGATGGAGCTGCTTTGGAATTGGCTGCTAGACGTGGGCGTGGCTTTATGGGTGGGCGTGGCTGTCCTGGTGGGCGGAGCTGGCTCAGTCAGGATCCTTCAAGTCCCTCTGGGCTGTTGGGGATCAGACGTGCCACTAAATCCAGAGCAAAGGAGTCATTATGTTGTCAGCAGAGGGGATAGAATTTTTAAAGACTCAACTCCACAGCTATAATTTTTCCTCCTCCTCCCCACGTTTCCTTGAAGATTTAGGGGCCAATTACCTGTCAGTTTCCTGTGGGGGCTGTGCCAGGCAGGAAGCCATTATCTGCCCCCTCCTACTTGTCCCCCCTGACAGCAGGCGTAATGGGGAGGAGGACTTGGCATCCCTGGGAGGAGCAACTGGAGCTTGGGGAGGATTCTGACCAGTACCTGGTCTGCACTGGACTCTTGAGCTCAGCACCTGCAAGAACTTACACCCCCCATTCCCCACCCTGAGTACCTGGGCAGGTCTCCCCATATCAGAGTAGCTGAGATCAGGGGACCCAAGAACCAGAACATCCTGCTCAAGTTCTTTCTCACCTACTCCTGGGCTGGGTGATGGTGGCTCTCTCTCCCAAACTGTTATCCAAGACCCTCTCCTTCTTCCCCTGGGGCTCCTCTCTGAGTGACATGTTAGTGATTGTTGATCCTTGTGTATAGAAGTTTGGACTCTTGCCCAAGCTACTTCCTCTGCTTGCCCTCCTAGCCCTGCCACGAAGGGTCACCTCTTCCAGAAAGCCCTTCCAGGTTTGTAGGATGAAAGCAGCTGGCTTCATAGAAACATGGCCTGGCATCCAGGCATTGCAAGCTGCTGGCAGCAATGCATCTTGCCGTCATCTGAGTCCTTGTGAATTGACAGTGGAGCTGCTCAGAACAAGCATCTCTTCTCTCCCCCTACTCCAGCACTCAGTGGTATATAAATTCCGACACATGACTCATTCCTTTCTGCTATCTGATGACCAGAATGTTCTTTGCTGGCCCATGTAGCACAAGGTCAGGAGAGTGCCTTTCCCCACCCCTAGGAACTGACACACCCATCACTCCTCATTGGTGAGCCAATAGCACGCCCCAAGCTCTGAGCTCCTGGGAATAGCCGGGCTGCTTTGGAGGGTTCATATTATTGCGGGTGCAGGGGCTCAACAGTTAAGATGGAAAGCCAAGGGACCAGAGGACAAATAACTGAATTCAAAATAGTCTTTAAAGGATAGGACCACAGAGCAGCACCCAGATCATGGCATAGATATCCTGAAGAAGTAGATCCTCACCTCACCCTCATCTCCCTTAGCACCCCCATAAAGAAGTGATGGGCCAGAGTGAGGTTGAGCAAGTCAGCAAAAAGGTGGCCATGTCTTTCCTCACCCTACTAGCATGCACCGGGGCACACTGGCATATGGGCATTACCTACTCAGAGCTGTGGTTGAATCTGGGGTGGGGCTCAGAGCCTGGATCCACTGAGCTGCAGTGGATTGTGGGACTGTGGAGGGTGGTTTGTGGGCTCCCAGCGACAAGATCTCAGCAGCCTAGAGATGAATAAAACCAGTCAGAGATGTAAGGGTGGGGAGGCCAGCCTAGCACCCATCCTGCAGAATATTCCAGAAGCTGCTTTGTTTGTTTGTTTGCTTGCTTGCTTTTTTAGCTGGGAGAGCTCACCCTTTTCTCTACGTCTTGCCTCTGAGATGGTGTGGGTTCAGTTAGGTGAGGTCAGCTGTGGGGGGGAGGGTTTCCCAGACAGGCAGCAAAGCCATGTCCCCCTCCCCAGAGCCTCTGGTTGGAGACTGGCCAGCAGAGTCCCTCACCACAAGGAGACTGGGGGGCGTGTTAATCATGAACACAATCCAGGGGCTTGAGAAAAATAATTAAGCGCTAACTTGTCATTTTTTTAATGAAGTTCTGGAGTTAGAGATTTATAATTGCTAATGAGCCAGGCTAATAATTAGTGGCTTTATAATAAGGGCGATGATCACTCAGACAGAGGCGGTGAGAGAGCCAGGATGGGGCCTAATTTTTCTTCTGCAATTATGTGACGTGCCCAACTGCCTGGAACGCCTCTCACCCCGCCGTCCTTCTGCTCAAGCAGTGCCACATGTCCTAAGCACCCTCCTTCCACACACACCCTGAGTGCCTGCACCTCCCACCAGGCAGCCCCTTACCACCATTTCCACCTTTGTTCACTTCATAGTCTTGACTACCACCCCCACCCTTCTCGATGGATCTGGGCTGGAGGCCAAAGTGGAGATGGGTGCAGGAAGTCACTTGTCTCTGAGCACCTCCCATCAGAGCCCCAACATTAAAATGAGGGGTGGCTGGCAGCCAGAGGGGAGGCTGGTGATGAGTTTGTCCCTGGCAGAGAGAACCCCCCAACACACCATAAGGGACCCAGACATGGCCTGAGAGACCCCACTTCCAGTGATGGAGCAGTCCAGGGGGCAAGGAGAGAGGGATCCAGCTCAGAAACGGGACACTTCCCTCCACTGCCTTCTGCAGTCCCCCAACTTTTCCCCCAAGGATAGTGGCAGGATTAGGGCTGTGGGGATCCCAAGATCACTGTTTTCTAACTGAGCAACAGGAGGGACAAGGTCCCTGCTAGTGCGGTACCCCAGTTTCCTTGGGTGCAATGTGACCGAAGGGCTGAGATGCTGTCCCAGCTGTGACAAATTGTGTAGTTGGGACTCAGTAACTCATATGTACCCCTTAGTAACCTCCAGTAGCTGTTCATATGGGCTCACACAGAAAGGAAGGGTCCCCAGAAGCCATAGAAGGTACTGCTGAGTCACAAGTAGAGGGCCCTTCCCCCCCCCCCCCCCCCGAGGTTGAGTGCAGAAGAGCAGGTATTGACACTGGAGGTCAAACAGACAGAGCTGGACTGCTGGGGTAGACCAGATATCCTGGACAAGCTGTCTGCTTGGTTATGAGTCCCTCCTTCCTGGTAGAATGGAGGTTTCTTTCCATGTAGTAGATGTAGGGGGACAGTCATTGCGATGGTAGCACTGGGGCATCTTCATTGGCAGAAACACAGGCAAATTCCTCTCTTATTGCATTTGTGGCCAATATTGCAAATGTTAGTTCCCCCAAATGCACAGTCAAAACATCTGAAAGGACAAAGTCTGCCCTGAGATGGGGCTTCTTTGTGTGTAAATAAAAGAGCAAGTGAATTGTTAGGATTTGGTTTTTAAACACAATTGATTTTTTGTGTTACTCTAGCTACTTCTAATTTAGTGCTCAGGGCTTGCCTTTGGCTGTGCATGGGTTACCACATCTTGTAGGAACCCAGTGGGGAGGAAGGGTTCTGTATGAAAACCAGGTGTGAAGCTCATTGGATCATCTCCCTAGCTTCAGGCTTATTGCTTCATTAAAAAATGTTTCGTTGTTTTGGGGCCACACTCAGCTATGCTCAGGGTTTACTCGTGACTCTGCACTCCGGGAGCATTTCTGGCATGCTCAGGGAACTATATTGGATGTTGGGGGTCTAACCCGGGTCTGCTGCATGCAAGGCAAATATCCTACTAACTATACTATCTGATGACATGTTTTCAGTATGAGTTTTCCTCTATAACCTAAGTGTTTTCTCTCCTGTCTCTGTACTCCTTATCCCACCTCTGTCACCCCTAGACTCATCACTGGTTTAAGTTGAGTGCCTTGTCAGGGCTGGAAATGTAAGCTGTACATGTAAGCCAAGGAAGGACCAGGAGCAGGGACTGAGAGATATCAGGAAAAGACAGGCTGCCAGTACCAGTCCCATGGCTTCCCTGCAGACTGACTGAGGTTTCAGGGAACACGCTAACCAAAATGTTGAGTGTAGCAGTGAGTGGATATGAACTGAGCCCCCCTCTGGTCCTCTTTGTACATATGTCCCTCTGGGGCTTTGTACATATGCAGTTCCTTTCTGGAATCAGAAGAAAAAGAGAGATGACATTTTCTTTCCAGATGAAGACACACCTACTAATGCTCAGGGGCCACTCTGGGCAGGACTGGAGAGAGCACATGGTGGCAGGATCAAACCTGGGGCTCCTGCATGTCAAGTGGGTCCTCTCTCCCAAAAGTTGTGGTAAGTATGCCTGACTGACTCTGTAGGGTTTGGGGTCCCCTGAGCTGTGCCCCCGACTATGATTCAAAATGCTTATTGGCTGCCTTCATGAGAGTGCCCAGGATGAGTCCCACTGGCCAGCAAATGTTCTTAGGGATGAATCTCCCGGCCATTTCTGGTTTTAGGAATATACTTCCGGTTCTGAGAACACACTTCCGGGTCTGGAAATACACTTCCAGTTTTGATACAACACTTCCACTCATTCAGACTGAAGAACTGTCAGCTTCCATCATCATTCTTGCTCTCCTGAGCTCATGACAGACTGTGGGAGAACCCCATTAGGGTAATATCAAGTTAATCATTAATGACAGTTAATTAATTAATCAATTAGTGTTTTATAAGATATTGATGGCAGGGCCAGCCTCAGAGCCTTATGCGCTGGGTAAAGCTTGGCTCTCTGAGGACCCCCAAAAACTGTGGGAGGACTGATGGCTGCTGATACAAACTTAGATTTCCAGATTCAATTTCTCGGGGAGAAGCACGCGCACGCGCGCGCGCGCGCACACACACACACACACACACACACACAAATTCACCCCCAGAGATTTAGAACAGCTCTGATTTCAAGATTCTCACCCATGGTGCTCAGAAGCCATCAAAATACCAATATTCCAAACACACCTTGTTTCCTGGAAATCTGGTCCTCAAACATATCACAACCCTAGAATGTTTTCAGGTTTGGGGGCATGAATTTTGGGTGGAATCTGCTCCTCCTGGATGGACTCTTTCCTTTTCCCTGCTTCCCTACTCCAACCCCATCCTCCCTGCTTCTGCCTCTTCCTCCCCTCTTTCTCAAGCAGTACTATTGCAGGAAATAAAAAAGTTACTTGGGAGTAGAGTTGAGCAACTCTCTACGGAGGTTGCTGTGTAGAGAGGTCAGATAGAATATTCCGGAAATGTGTGTGTCTATACAATTTGTGGCAGCTCAATTACCTCTTTCTTGGTTCAACTTAAGGCTTTGCTGGGGAGGGAGACTGAGCAAGTCTTGAGCAAACAAAGCTACGGGCACAGAAACTGGCAAAGGGCATCTCTTGCATAGTGTGCGGGTCCGATCTATGAGACATCCTTCTCTTTCTGTCCCTTCCCTTCCTGCCAGCTTCACTCAGCATGACCTCCCTTGTACCATCCACACTGCTCCAAATTGCATGATTTTTTTCATAACAATGCTCAGAATGCTGGGGACAGGTGTTGAAAAGAGGGGATGTTGGGAACCTTTGAGAAAGGAAGGTGAATATACTGGTGATAGGCATGTGTTGGAATTATGGGTATGAGCAACTCTTATGTGTTTTTGTTGTTGCTTTGGGGCCACACCAAGTTGTGCTCAGGATTTAGTCTTCACTCTGCACTCAGGGATTACTCTTGGCGGGGTTCAAGAGACCTTATTGGGTGCTGGGGATCTAACCCAGGTCAGCCACATGTAAAGCGAGTGTCTTACCTGTTGTACTCTCTTTCCAGCCTGGTACATCTTTGTTAACTCTTACAATCCACAGAATCTCAATCACTAAATATCATTTCAAATAAATTAATAAAAATGTATGAATCTCCCACCCTTGTCAACTGGAGCCCTCCCCAATCCATCATTGGGGATTGTAAGTTTTATAAATAATAACAAAGATTTCTTTCTCAGTGAACGTTATAGACGCAACTTTCCAAACCAGAGTGTTCATTGGTATGGTTCAGAAGGGTGATGGTACCTATAGTCTCTTACTGGTACCCCCTGATCTGAACTTTAGGAAAACGTGGGATCCCTCCTAACCCACAGAGCCCTGGCCATCTGCAGCACAGGTGGAGAACATTAATAGACTTGCTCATGGATTTGTTTGGTTGTTTGTTTGGGCCATACCCAGCAGTGCTCAGGGGTTACTCCTGGCTCTGTGCTCAGAAATCGCTCCTGGCTCGAGGGACCATATGGGATGCTAGGGATCCAACCTGCATTTGTCCTGGAGCTTGTGGATTCGAATCCCATTCTGGGCTCTAAGTTCTTGGTTGCTAATCTTACAGCCGGATTCGACCTGTGCCAAAACTGATCAAGTGAGTGAAAGAATGAGTGAATTCTGGACCTTGTGGCATTTCTGGAGGATCAGGTCCAGGGTGTTGTGATCCTGGAACAAAATAGGCCTCATCTTATCAGACATTATACCAGCACTGCTGAAAGGAGAAGCTCAATTCACAAGCTAGCCTCCAATGCTTTCTTGGAGACTCCAACCTGTAGGACAAGGCAGCCCCTGGACCCCAAATCCAATCTATCAAGGCAGGAGAAGGCCAGTTCTTATTTCTTTTTTGGGGGGTTATACCAGGGACGGACTTAGTTCTTGGGGATCACTCCTAGTTGTGCTCAATGAATATGTATCTTGGAGTCTTGAGCCTTCTAGAGGCCTGTCCAGTGTCATCTCTACACTTTCCCTTATTCTGAAGATGACCCCGTAGGTGAGGTATAATGGTCCCATTTTACAGAAGAGAATGCTGGGACTTGTCAACTTCCTGACACGAACCTGCCCACTGTACTTAGCAAGTCAGCAAGGAAGAGAGTGAGACCAGTAGGCTGAAAAAAAAACTGGCATAAATAGCCAATAGAAAAGGAAAGAAGAATGGGTGCCTAGATATCTCCTCTAGGAAGTCTACAGAGATTGGTCCTTATTTGCATGGGCTTCAGCTGATAGACTGGATCTTTTTTGTTTGTTTTTGTTTTGGGGCCACACCCAGCATCACTCAGGGGTTACTTCTGGCTCTGTGCTCATAAATCGCTCCTAGTAAATTCGGGGGACCATATGGGATGTCAGGGATCAAACTCAGGACTGCCACATGCAAGGTAAATGTCCTACCTGCCATGCTATCACTCTGTCCCCCCAGGCTGGATCTTGCTAACTCTTTAGCAAATGCTTGTTGCAGACACTTAGAAACCAGTCATGGCTTAAAGTCTCGCCTCCCCAGCTTTGGGATAAGAGACCCCCCCCCAGTCTCATCTCGGTCAGCCTATCCAGCTCTGGAGCCCTGTTTGGGGGCTCATCTCATTCTACTCTTGGCTGCATTCTGCCCTTGGGTTCCTCCTCTCAGGAAGAGTGAGTCAGAAGATATGCTCCCCCAATTCTCCAGCTGCCTGCGCACCGCACCGCCTGTTGGAGCTTCAAAGCATGTTATTTAAATCCTGTGAAATAACCTGTTTCCATGGACAGTCGCAGCCAGGTTAGTAAATTCCCCACATGCTCCCTCTTTAGACAAAACCGACACCCCAGGTCTGCAGGCAATTGGCCGCTGTTCTTTCATGGTGGCACGGAACAGAGCCAATGGGGCCACTTGAAAGGAAAGTTGTTCTCTTTCAGACGCCAAGTTCAGCCTTACAGCTCCAGAGAGTTCCAGTTCACGGCCCATTTCTCTCCAGGTATAAAGGCGAAAATAAATACCCTGGCAAGACCGGTGATTAATTGCTGCCAGCGTGTTCGAGGTTTCTGCTGGTGGCTGCCTCGGGGGCTTTTCATCAGCAGCCCCTGGCCAGGTAGGGGTGGGTCCCATCGCCCCGATTTCAAACTGGCAACATTTCCGTGTTCCCATGATTGAGTCACAAAAGGACTATTCTCCTCATGGGTCTGCCCTGATTCTGGAAGGCACCACCCTGTCCTGTCTTTATTAGGCACCACTATATGCCCAGCCCCACATGAAAGGGTGCTGGCGGGGGGCTGCATGTGTGCCTTGCAGTCCAAGCAGCAACATTGGAGAGGGGTGCTATTTTATAGGGTGTGGCTTGGACCTGCCAGGTCACCGGTGCCAAGGACAGCCGTATCTGTGGGTTCTTAGTTCTATCAAACTTTCCAGAAATGATTCTTTCTCTCTCTACTTTCCTAGTACAGCTGTGAACGGATCACTTATGGCTCTAACTTCAATATGTGTCTAGAACTGTCATTCTACAGGTTGACCAGACAACCAACCCTCTTTGGGTCATTCGGAGGGAGTTTGGCACCCTGATACCTCAATATTGGATGTGGGGTTCCCAGGCCCATTAGAAACTATGTCTAGCTGACTAGGGTTCCACCCACCACTTATGGTCACTTGGCAAAACTGCTCCAGTAATGCAGTCTCTTCCAGTGGGGGGGGGCACACCCTTTCTCAGTGGGAGGAGCCACAAAGCAGGGCTGGGAGCCAGGCAGATGCGGGAAGGGGGACACATGTCAAGCTATCTTGCACCTCAGTTCCTAGTAGGATCTTTGAACTGGGTGCTGCCATGGGATAGGGGACTCCAGACACTCTCCCCTCATCCCCTCACTGCTCAGTGAGAACTAGAGAAGGTTCTAGTCTCCCCGCAAGGTAGGCAATGTACCTCCGTCTGCTCAGGCTTTGGTTCATATTCTCTCGTGTTCCCCAGGATGGAGCTGGGCCCCAGGAATGTGACTGCTCTATTACCAGGTCCCAAGTCTCCTCTCTCAGAGTTCAAACCTGCTGGGCATAGGGAGGCTGCGGAGACCCCGATCTAGGCTGGCAGCAAGCTGGACTCAGGAACCATGCATGGCTTACGTGGCAGAGTTCGTGTTTGACATGTGGGGGATTTCAGGTTGGATCCCAGCACCTCAAGGTCCCTGTGTGCTCTTGCCCCATGGGCCCCTGAGCAACACTAGGTTGCCCAACACTCACATCTATATGGCCAAGTTGAGCATGGACAGCAGAGGTCACATGCCCCGTCCTGGTCCCCCTATCTTTAGAGCTGTGTGTAGCCCCAATGAAGCAGAGAATCAAACTCTTGCTCTGTGGGGGGCTCCCAGTAATCTTTCCCCACGGGGAAATCTTAGCTGCACAGAGGGTTCTGGTAGGAGATACAGGACCCTTCTCCCCTCAACATGCCTCCATGAGTCTCTTTCAAGACCTACTTTCTGGATGGTTCTAGGGGGATGCCTGTCGTGTGTTCTCCACTCACTGAGGTCCCCTGTACCCCTCACTCCAGGCTGTACCAATCAAAAGTGTCTTTACCCAATCTAGGGGTGTCACAGCTCCTGATGTATGATTTGGACATGCCCCTTAGATAACCTCACTGTAATGACTATTGGTCTTAGACACACCCCTGGACACGCCCCTGTCATTCTGGGTAGAAAAGGAAAATCATGGACCATTGAGGAGCACTAGGATAATGACCAGAGCAAAGCCTGCTTGTTTATGGGGGGTGGCAGAGATAAAGCAACAGAGAGATGCTGCCTGCTTTGTATCTATCCCCTTTTCTTTCTTTTTTTTGTACTAGGGCCTCCCCTGGCCACCTCTGGCCAATGAATTTACATAAAAGTATATTTGGTTTCAATTTCTCTCTTTTCTCTCTCAGTCCCAGGTGGATAGTCACTACATGTTGGTGTCCCTGGGTGGGCACAAGGCTCCACTAGGCAGCTGGGCCTTATGATCCCCTACGAGCCTTGTAGCACTAGGCCCTGGCAGCCTTGGGCCACTGCAGGTTTTACCTCCATTTGTGAGCAGAGATACTGAGGGGTAGGGCTCTTTCCAGGTCATTGTAGCTACTTTCTTAGTGGGTTTTGCCAATTCTGCCAACTTTATACCAGGGGCGATGGTCATTACTCATTCTTTTCTGAACTAAGGAGAATCCGCCCAAATTTCTGGAGAACCCTTGCTAAAGAATGTTCTAGAAGTCTAGTGAAAGAGTGTTCCCTCCTTTTTATCCCCTGTGCCTGGCTGAGTAGCTAATAGGGACCCCTCCCTCAGTTTGTGAGGTCAAGTTGGTTTCAATGCGCCCCCTAGTTGTGTGATCTTGGGCAAGTGCCCTAACCTCTCTGATCCTCTGGTCTCATCTACAAAACAAAGGGATACAGCCTGGGCACTCCAGGAGAGGAAAGAAGGGTGGGATGGCTGAGGGACCTTTGAGATGTTTCCTCTCAGTGCTGTGAGTGAATCCTTGACTGTGTCCCCAATACCACCACTGGCTCCATCTGTCACCACCCACACAGGAAGCTGCTGACTCACAGGGGAGAGAATTGGGGATTGAAGCCAGGTGTGGAACAGTGAGAAACGAGACGTGTCTGAGAGGACCCCCCCCCTTTTCCGGTTTTCCTGAGTCATGAGTACAACACAAGGTCTCCTGGGGTGACCAGGCAAGGCTGTGCCATAGAGAAAATGCTGTTCCCCAAGATTCACTCCTAAGATGGCAGCACCCTGGGACCTTCATTTCCTGTTCCTCTGAGGCAGTTAAATCCCCATGAAGGAGCCTCATATTTTGGTCAGAGCCCGCCTGTCTCCTTGAAAGGTGATTTTCATTCTTCCTCATTGGTGAGATGCTTTTGTGGTGGCCTGTCTGCATGCTCTGCTGTCTGCCTTCCTCTCTCTTAATTCTTTTAGATTAAATGCACTTAAGAAGGTCCTTCATGGATTCTGGGGAAGAGAAACTTGGGCAAGAGGTATACTCAGGGCAGGGATGGCCAGAGTGAATGGCTAGACTCTGCTCTCAAGGCCCACTGTGCAATTAGCAGCATTTTTCTAGGGGCTGCTGGAATCCACGAGAAGCAGAACCCAGTCCTCAATAAGCTGCATTTTTCCCCATCCTCTGAGCACAAAGTCAGACTTGGCCTGCATGGACTAGAGAGGCAAAGCTTCCTGGATTGCACAATACAACATCACCCCCCTGGACCTTTCTGTTTATTTTTGTTTTATTTTTGGTTTGGGGGCCACACCCAGCGGTGCTCAGGCATTATTCCTGGCTCTGCACTCAGGAATTACTTCTGGCAGGCTAGGGGGAAGCATATGGGATGCCAGGGATCAAACCTGAGTCGGCAATGTGCAAGGCAAATGCCTTCTTCACTGTCCTATGATTCCGGCCCTGGTTTGTTTTTAATTTGGGGTCACCTCTGGCAGTACTCAGGGGCTCCTCCTAGCTCTGTGCTTGGGGATTACTCCAGGGGATCATGCAGCTCTGAGCATCACACTGGGCTTGAACACATGCAAAATGAGAGCCTTAACCACTGTACTGTCTCTCTGGCCCTGGACCACAAGCTTTGGCTCTGTTTGGACCCTGGAGTTGGGCTTGGGTACTGGGATGGCCCTCGGCCCTGTCCGGCCATCATATCCTTCCTCAATACCGTCTCTGTCAGCCAATTTGCACTTGAGTACATCTCTGGCTATGTTTTCTGTACATGCGACTAATAAACATATGTGTTTATTCCATGTTTCTCATCTGCATGTGCCCACCTCTTCATAAATATGCACGATCACGACTTCTTCTGGAATATTCCTTAGATATTCCGAATCTGTTCGTGCATCCTAACTCTACTCGGGGTGAAATCTAGCTCTGCCTCTGACCTCACTTTGTGTCTGAAATTGGTTTACAGCTGGTGCCAACCAGATGGGCACCTCTCTCTCTCACTCTGTGTTTACCCCATGCTCCCTGTTTTCTTTCTCTCTTTTTTCCTCTCTCTTCATTTCTCTCTTACTCTCATTCTCTCTTCTTTTCTTTCTTTCTCTTCCCCTCTCTTGTCTTTCTGCCTGTCTCTCTGTTCCTGTCTCTCAGTGTCTTTGTCTCTGTATTTCTCTGCTCTGTATTCTGTCTCTGTCTCTCTCTTTCCTTATGGCCTTTTATTTGCAGACCCACTCTGTCTCTGTCTCTCTCTGTCTCTATTTCTCTGTCTCTGTATCTCTCTCTCTCTTTCTCTTTCTCTCTCTCCTTGTGTCCTTTTTTCTGCAAAGCCACTGGGCACAGTGTGGCTGCGCCTCCTGGAGTCTGCCGCCTGCTCCGGCCATCTCAGAATGGCTCTCTCACAAGATGAAACGTTGGCCGGTTAGTGAAGAAAGTGAAAGAGATAATTTCCTGATATGCAAAGGGAGACTTGTCTCAGCAGTTAATGATCAAAGTTAGGCCATGGCCTCCACTGCGGGTGGCGAGGGCGGGGGCCACGCAGCAGCTCCCAGGCCTGATAAGTGGTTTCCAAGTCCTTGATCGCCCAGGCCCCTGTAATTAAATTTTATTCGTTAATCAGAACAGGATCTCTCCGCTGCGCTTCTCGGAGCCCTGCAGGGCTCATTCAGCGCCGAGTGGCAGCAGCGAGGTGCAGCCTCTGTGGAAAATGGAGATTGAGCGGCCGCCTGCAGTTTGGACCTGTGCTGGCGATACTCTGACTAGTTTCTGTGGCCTGAAAGGACAGGGCAGGCACATGGGCCTAGTCCTGTCAGTGTGGTGCCAGCCCCCCTCAGAGTTTCATGGCACCGTGTCCTCATTCTTCCTGGTGGGGAAGGTATATGCAGATTCCTTGACTTGACTATTATGCTGGTTCTAGAACATTCCATGATTCACCCACCTCATCTAGCTGTGGGGTTGGGAGCAGCCCAGATTCCCACTGCCCAAATGGCCGGGCCAAAGAGACAGGTTGTCTGAGAAGGAATCCACCCTACCTCTCTGTGGGTGGTTAAAAAACATCCTTCTAGAATGTTCCTGAGTTCTCTTTCTACTTTTCCTTCTTCAAAGATCTGAAGAGAAGACTCAGCCCTGGACAAGGAGGTGACCGTTGCTTTAGGGCATTTTAGGGAGACAGATGTGGGACATGTGGTTCCCAGAAGTTCTGGTTTGGAGCTCTGAGTATAGGAGGGGAAGAGAGAGGCTGCCAGGAATGCCAACCCTGGCTGCTTGGCCACCCGTGAGCCTGCAACATTTGGGCATCTGGTGCCAGCCAGTCTCTGGACCTGTGAGACTATGGCAGGGCTGAGGGTTGGTCTTTCTCACAAGCTCATGTCTAAATGCCAGACTTGAGGCCCCTCCCCACTACCACCCTCATATGGCAGCCTGTGTGGGATGGGTGGCCATTCTTCAGTCCCTGTTAGAAATAAAGGAGCCAAAGAAAGGCAGTGCACTGCACAGAGGTACCCTTGGAATCTCAGTGCACAAATGGGCAACTCCACAGAACCAGAGGGAATTCTGGTTGCAACTTGACCAAAGGGGAAACTGAGGCCCACAGCAGTTCAGGAGGGGAAGCTTAAAGGAGAAACCATAGCTTAGACAGGCACATCTGCATTGAACGGGACATTTCTCTTGTGAACACACAAGCGTGCACTCACCACACACACACACACACACACACACACACACACGCCAACACACACAATGTGTATTGAGGAAAACTTTGACTCTGGGCCATACTGAGGGGACCCATTCTCAGTGATCTCTGAGCCCAGTTTCCTAGGTTGAGTTTCTACTCAAGGAAAAGCAAGACTATCGAGCTTGGCTCCCTCTTTTTCATTCTTCCATAGTTTCCACTGTTCTATTGCTATTTGGGTTTTGTGCAAAACCTCTGGGCCTTGGGGGATGACCTTGCGATCCAGCAAGGGCCTCATATGTGGGAGATCTTGGGTATCATACTCTGCACCACAGAAAAAATATCAGTGTCTGAGGACTTATTAGGCTGTGGTTGGTGCTAGTTAAAACTTTTGCTTTACTGTTTAAACTCATTGAGCTTAGGAGATTTCTATGGAACTTTTCGATCAGATTTCCAGGAATTCTATTGAGCTGACACTATTATAAAATTCTGGGGTCCGGAGAGATAGCACAGCGATAGGGCATTTGCCGTGCAAGCAACCTATCCAGGGGGGGATGGTGGTTTGAATCCCAGCATCCCATATGGTCCCCCGTGCCTACCAGGAGTGATTTCTGAGCACAGAGCTGGGAGTAACACCTGAGCGCTACTGGGTGTGACCCCCCCCCAAAAAAAAACAAATACTGAGGTGTCTCATAGTCCAGGATTTATAGATCTTAAACAAATGAGGTTGCTTGGTAGTTTGATAAGGTTACATTGCAGAGCTGAGTTGTTTCTGTTCTAGGCTGTAGAGTGTGGTGCTGGGCTGCTGTAGTTCATGGAAAATGGGAATCTGCTCTCCATTTCTTTTTTGTGTGTGTGTGTGTGGTTTTTGGGTCACACCCGGCAGTGCTCAGGGGTTACCCCTGGCTCCATGCTCAGAAATTGCTCTTGGCAGGCACGGGGGACCACGTGGGACGCCGGTATTCGAACCGATGACCTTCTGCATGAAAGGCAAACGCCTTACCTCCATGCTATCTCTCCGGCCCCTGCTCCCCATTTCTGAGAAGGCCACAGACCAGGCTACCTAAGAAATATCTGAGGCCATTATTTTCTTTTGGAGTTTGGTAGAGGAGCTGGATTATATTTCTGCCAGGTAAATTGCAGCTACTCATGGAAACCACTGGAGTTTCCTGTGGTGTGGGGTGTATGTGGGGGGGATTTGATCCAATCCTATTTCATAAAGAAAGACCCCGAATTTTCAACCAAGTAGTCCGGTTTTACCTGAAAGGATTTAGATGCTCATATTATTATTATTATTATTTATTTTGTTGTTGTTGTTGTTGTTGTTGCCACATCTGGCCGTGTTCAAGGGTTACTCCTGGCTCTGCACTCTGAAATCTCTCCTGGCACGCTCCGGGGAACAAATGGGATCCGGGGATCAAACCCAGGTCTGTCCCAGGCTGGCAGCATGAAGACAAATTCCCTACTGCTGTGCTATCACTCCAGTCCCTATTATTTAATTTTTATTGACACCAACTTCTCGAGAAATGATGCAGTACAAGTCCTTCCCCATCTTGGCTGTGTGCTTGATGGACACATGAGAAATGGTGAGAAATTCCATTCCCCTGTCCCAGAATGTGCTTTTTATTGGTCCTCTTCATGTTCACCTTGTTCAATGCCACATGATGATGTCAGAGTCTGGAGAGGGAAGTCCCAGACAACAGGATGTCCCAGATAGACATCCCAAAATGCAGTCAGATATAATCGGATGAATAGAGATATATTTAGACAATCACAATTTAGAGCAGGGGATAGCACCCAGTTCTTTTTTTTTTTTTATTTTTAATTATGAGAACAAGGGTGCAGAGGACAAGTTAAAGTTACAGTGGAAGGACAATCACCCATAACATAATTCTCAGAAGTCCCCTTGCTGATATCTTAACTTTGAAATTTCAGCCAAAGAACATTAAGATAAATAAGACAGAATCCATGTACAATTACTTTGTCCCTCAAGTCCCCAGATTGTAACACATTATAATATTTCTTAACAGTACACAAGGCAATCTAAAGCCATAAAACTTACGTAACTTCTTAAACATTACAGGCATAGTATTTTCTTACATTTCCATATACATGCATATTAGCTTAAGTTAACCTCAAATTTTAAGTGAGTTCTTTTTAAGGATTAGAGTCAAAGGAGCACAGTAAAAATGGTGTTAGAGTGGCAATTGTTGTTTGCATAGGCCCACCAAAATATGAGGGACATGGAAAGAAATAACCTTGGCCTAAGTACAAAGAGACCAGACCCCTGAAGTTTCCTGGCACAAGACCAAGTCTAGGCTCCAGGCAAGCTAAATCGTCCAATCCAATACATTGTAAGTAGTGCCAACACACTTTTATTTTTCACACAGTCTCTGTTGTTGGTATCATGTTTCTGTATTAAAGATCCTGGAATCTGCATATCTTACATTGAAGTCAGGATGTGGAGCATCCTCTCTTTCACCTCACAATCAAAGGGCAATGCAGGGAGCCCTGTCCTGTAAGCAGGTCGTTGTTGTTGTTAAGTCTTCTCAGTGTTAAGGGAAGTCTCTTTTGAGCAGGTCGAAGTCTGAGCGGTGTAGGTCTTCCGTGGTAGAGGATTGCTTCCAGGTGATGTTATAGACCAGCCTGGATGTTTCGTGGATGGCTTTCCTGGTTCAGGGGAGAATGGATTATGCCCTTTCTTCTGAGGTCTGTGCCAGGTCGTTATGTCAATGTTCAGGGTGTAAGGTTCCTTTGCACTACAAGATTTGTGTGTTCCAATCTCTATTAGATAGGATCTTATTTGTATTTATACTATTTTCCCATTTTAATGTGCCTATGCAAATAAGAAGCAATGCCACATGGTGTTATTGAGCACCCAGTTCTTTCCCCCTTTAACTAGCACTTGGAGCCAGTTTGCTCATCTTACCTCCCAAGATACTCATGGCTGGCTGTTACCGCTCTTCAGAGCGCCCTCTGCAGGCGTTCCATTGTAACAGCAAGATATGAGCGTCTTCGTAGATTAGTCTGGAATGTTCCTGGAAGACCAGATCCTAATACCACAAGGTTCTGCAAAATGACAGCTGTGTCTGAGGGAAGATTCTATTGCGGGGTAGCAGCAGTGGTTTAATAAAAATCATTTCTGCTTTTTTTTTCTCTTTCTCCCTCAGCTCGTAGGAGGATTCACTTTTCTCCCCATTTTTAATGTTGGTTAAATATTGGCAGGCCCTCATAGGAGAGCGAGCAGTGAAATGCTATCACCATATTTTATACTGAGACGCTGTCACTGTCAGCCTCATCATTATTTTATGTCTCAGGAACAAAGGCACATGGCCTCAAAGTTGGCGACATCAGGTGTGAGATGGGTCCAACACCACCGATATTAAAATTAGGAAAGAGGGGCCTGAGCGATAGTACAGCAGGGAGGATGTTCACCTTGTATGTGGCTTACCCAGCATTCTCTATGGTCCCCTGAGCCTGCCATGAGTGAGTCCTGAGCACAAAGCCAGGGATAACCTCTGCGCACCACTGGGTGTGCCCCCAAAACAAAAAAAAATATTAGGAAAAGACAGCTCCTTAGCATCAATAAAACAGGGTCGCCATCATCATTATCACCATCATCATCAAAATTATCATCATCACGAAATATTAAGCTCAACTCTTATTCTAAACGCCTTGGACTTATGGCTGGATTTTCTTTTTGCATCCTTCAAAATACCACATGGCAGAGACCGGAGAGATAGCATGTAGAAGGACAGTGGCTCGAATCCCGGCATCCCATATGGACTCTCAAGCCTGCCAGGAGCTCTTTCTTTCTTTCTGTTCTTTTTTGGGAGGGGTCACACCCGGCAGCGCTTAGGGGCTACTCCCGGCTTTACACTCAGAAATCGCCCACGGCAGGCTTAGGAGGCCATATGGGAAGCCGGGATTCGAACCACTGTCGTTCTGCATGCAAGGCAAACACCTTACCTCCGTGCTATCTCTCCGGCCCCAACCCCAGGAGTTATTTCTGAGCTTAGAGCCAAGAGGAACCCCTGAGCACTGCCGGGTGACCTAAAAAACAACAACAGCAACAACAAATCCACATGGTGCTGTTATAATCCATAATAAGGGAAACTGATGCACTGGAGCAAGTTGGCCCGCCCCACCCCCATACAGCAAATTGGAAATAGTGGCTTTCTGGCTTCTGTGGGGGTGCACTGAAGGCAGAATTGAAGCAGAGAATGGAAGAGACTGGTCTCAACTTGTATTGCTAGAAACACTGAAGCTCAATGAATAATTGAAGAGAACAACGGGTATAAATGATGAGAGTCATTCAGCAGATGGGAGAACCACCTTTTTCTACTCTTGATTAATAGGCGGGCTCGTTGTCGTTCTGAGAAGTCAAGCTTTGCAGCCGGGCGAATGCTGACAGCTTCTCTTACTGCTGTCGGCTCTGTGGTCACTGTGGTGTGAAACGTCTGGATATTCTCTGCATTTATATACCCATGCAGGTCTTAGCACAGATCTAGAAAGTATAGGGTATCAAACTTGGAGTTGTCTTTTTCCAAAAGTTTACACTTTTTCCAAATTACCCTTACTGTGATTATATATATTAATTTTTTGTTTGGGAGCCACACCCATCAGGTGATGCTCAGGGATTATTCCTGGCTGTGATCAGAGGAATTACACCTGGTGGTGCTTGAGGAACCATACAGGAGGCTGGGAATTGAACCCAGGTCAACATTACGCAAGGAAAATGCCCTCCATGCTGTATTATTACTCCAAGCCCTAAATAAATTTTTTTGTCTTTGGGCCACACCTAGAAGTGCCCAGAGCTTACTCCTGGCTTTGTACTCAGGGGTCACTCCTGATGAGCTCAGAGAACCATATAGGGTCCCAGGTTTGAATCCAGGCAAGGTAAGCACCCTACCCACTTACTGTGAATCTACTATCCCTCTGGCTCGTAAAAATTAATCTTATATGGTTTCTATACATAATACATACAGCTACACCTGTTATCTATATATTTATGTATATATGGATAAATAAACACAGATATAACATAAATGTATGTTTATAAGCCTTCACAAAGCTATTACCTGCATATTCACATATCATTTTATATTATTTACATTTAATTAAACATACGTCCTTTGATCCTTTTTTAAGAAGTACACATTCTGGGAACCCCTACTCTGAAAACCAAAAAACCACACACACACAGCATCCTCGCCATTATTTTTAGCCCTACCCACAGCATTTCTGATCAGAAATTCATCCTTCTCTGTGTGGAGTAGAAACTCATTGTCTGAATAAGCCACAATCTGTCTGTTGGTGGCCATGTGGGTTGTTTCTAAGTTTGGGTTTTAGAAATGACGTGATGATGGACATTAGCATATGAGCCTGTAAGGGGACATATGTTTCCAATTTCCTAAGAAAAATAAATGTGTAGAAGGGAAAATGCTGGGTCAGCTTTTAAATATATATTTAGTTCCGGGAGAAGCTCCCACATAATTTGTCAAATGGTGGGACCATTTTGCTCTCTCAGAAGAAGAGCATGAGAGTTCCAGTTGCTCTCTGTCCTCATCAACACTTAGTGTGGTCGCTCACTGCTCTATTTGAGTCGCTATTGGAATAGACACAAACAATAGGGGCTCAGGATAGTTTACTTGACATAATAATGTTGCCCATCTTATTTGTGCCTTTTTTTGTTTGGTTGGTTTTGGGTCACACACCCAGCAGTGCTCAGGGCTCTTACTCTTGTCTGTGCCTGAGTGACAGTGGTCTTTGAGTGGCATAGAACTGGCGTCAACTACATACAAGGCAAGTGCTAACCTCCTATGCAATCTCTCCAGTCTTGTGACTTACATACACATTTTAAATACTTAAAAAAACTCTCCCCCACATCTCAATTAGTATACATTTTCTTCTATAAATTATTCTAAACATCTTCAAGTTTTAGATAATCCAGACTGAGCAACATGGGAGATAAAAATGATGAGATTGAGCCCATGACATATAATGGGAGAACTCTAAGTTGGCCAACAATGATCATGTAATCATGTGACCTGACCTCTAGATAGAGGGTGTCAACACACACACACATACACACACACACACACTCTCCTTCATCACAGAAGAAACACTGATGTCCATCATGCTAATTGGTCTTCTCACAGACTCATCTGTTTATGCTGATGGAATGATGCAAGGCATGAGGTAGGGGTCTGTTCAGTTTTTCATGGTGGCTTCAAAATTTACTTTCAACTGTTCTGTGAGCATCTAACTCCTGAGACCAGACTCTTCCCGGTACCTAGGTGGACAAATTGAGTGCATACACCCCATTCATGTTACCTAAGCACTCAGTGGGAGCTTAAGTTCCTTTTCATTGCTGTACTGTTAGGTTAACAATCCCAGGACAGTTCAGGAGTCTGGCTTCCTACTTATTTGTGTAGCTATTTCTCCAGACCCATAACCAAATTTGCTTTTCCAGGGACTGGAGTGATAGCACAGTGGGTAGGGCACTTGCCTTGCACACAGTTGACCCAGGTTCAATTTCTGGCACTCTGAACACCACCGGATATGCTCCTCAAACCAAACCAAACCCTCTGCTACCATGCTCCTGAAATGACCTCTTTACCCATTCCTCCCCTGCCTTTCTCTATGGTAACCATCTATTTTTTAAACAACTCTTTCACAGCCCAGAAGTTAGCTTTATGCTTTGCTCATTTGTTTGCTCTGTTGTTTTGTTTTGTTTTGATATTCTGCACACAACTGAAATCACCAGCCCTTGTCTTTCCCTTTCAAAACCTTTTCAGTTAACAGTCTCACCTCGAATCTCACGTGTCTTCTTGCCAAAGGCTCACACTTCTCTAACATGCTTCTCCAGTCCACAAAAGAGCCCTAGTCTATGGAGCGTATAGAACCGGAGTGTATTTCCAACCATCTGTCCACAGGTATTAGGTCCCTTCTGTATGTTGATGTCATGAATGCTGAGATGCAGATGCAGAAACTCAAATGAATGTTTCTGCATCCTTTACACCCATGTCTGGGTTGCACCCATCTCAGTGGGCTTGTCCTTCTTCTCCCCCAGGGCATCCCACGCCTCTGTCATTCCTGCCCACTCACTATTATGACTTCCATGTGTATCCTCAGAAGGGGATCTGTGCCTGCCTCCTTTCTAGCTGTTTCTTCCTTGCTTGCTCCTTCTCTCTCCTTTGTTCTCTCCCTTCCTCTCTCTCCTCCTTCCCTCTTCCCCTTCTCTTCTTCCCTCTCCTTTCTCTCTGTCCTGCCTCCTCTCCTTTCTCACTCTTTCTCTTTCTCACTCTACCCCTTTTTCCCTCCCTCTCCTTTTCCTCCTTCTCCATTTTTCTCTTCTTCTTCATTCTCTCTCGCTCTATCTCTCTTTTTCTTTCTGTCTCTTTTTCTTTTTATATCTTCTCATCCTCCACTCTCATGGTCTTATCCCCCAAGCCAAAGGTACCCACTCTATAACAAACAGGGTTTCCCAATTCTACAACAGTCCACATAGGCTCGTCCACCACCTTGTGGCTAGGAAACAGTATCCAAACTAGCCTTGTGGCAATCTGCCCCCACCTGCCGCTCTGCTCCCCAACTTTCTGCCTCTCAGGAAACTTGGCCCCTGTCCTTGAACTGGACACCCATAGGGCAGCAGGACAGGCACGTGACCTCGGGCATGCCCAAGTGCAGAGTTCAGAGATGAGATCTCCAGGATGTTACTCTCTTCTTCATCTGGCCCAATAGTCTTGTGTTCTTTGGGGAGGAGAAAGGGGGGCCCAAACTGGAGGTCCTTGTCAGTGTTCTGGAGTATGTAGAACCCCAGGTATGGATTAGAACATCCATCATTCTGTTCTGGCCAGTTTGTTCCCCTATTGCACAATCAAGTCCCACAATGGCAATGAAGAAAAGCTGGTTTTCTTGCTATAGCATCTTCTGCTGGACCCGCACCCCATTCCTGCCATCTGAATTGTTCTCCATCCATGTCAAGTGGATCTTTCAGGACACCCCATGCCACTGTATCTTGGGTACCAGCCTTTGCCCACTGGCATGGCCCTGCTGGTCCTCCTGTTCTGAACTTCCTGGTGCTGCCATTGGCATTTCTGAGAGAAGTCAGAAAGAGAAGGGCTGTGTGCATAATTTCATCAAGCACTTTCCATGCTCTGTGCTCATTGGTCAGTTTCCTGAGTGGATCCTGTGAGTTCCTCATCTGCCTCCAGAAACATCACCAATCACCTCAGTCTCTGGGTCTGTCCCGTTGAGGGCACAGAAATATTTAACCCTCCCCCTATTCCCACCACACCCCTGGGAAATCCTATTCAAACTTGGAGCTGGTGCAGATGGGGGATTTTTGTTTTGATTTTGGGGGGTTTAATTTTGGGGTCACACCCAGTGGTGCTCAGGCCTCATCCCTGGCTCTGAACTCAAGGATCACTCCTGGAGGGGCAGGGTTAGCCCCCATGCAATGCCAGGGAGCAAACCCAGGTTGTTGAGTGCAAGACAAGTGTTTTATACCCAGTCCCCCATCTGGCCACAGGGGGGATGCTTATTAGTGAAGTTCTTTGCACTCTGATAATTGGGAGCTTGTTAGAAGCCCCTGGCAGGGGTCCCATAAATAGAGGACTTGAGGGTTCCTGGGGCAAGACCCAGGGCAAGTTCCCTTTCTCCACTCTGATCTGATCTCCAGACAAACTCCCACTTCCACATGGGGTCATGTCGACAATGGGGGGAAAAGGGAACCCTGGTGTCTGGTTGGAGGTAGATTTTTGCCAACCAGAGAAGGAGGGGAGCACTGAGGTGGGGGAACCCACCCAGAGAAGTGATGAGGGGAGGGGAAGCTCAGCGCAGAGTCCCTTACCCCTGTGTATTCCAGCAGGGCGTTATGTGACTTGGATAAGGTTCAGGTAATTGTGTCTTCAGCCTGCATGCCCCCCCCCACCCCTGACACAGCTCTAATAATTGGGTGTCGCTGCTGAAACTCATCAGCTCCCGCTTCCTGAAAAGAACGTGGCAATTAGCCGTCCTCACCCTGCAATAAAGCCGTTAATATCCACTTTCATGGTTCATATTACAGTCATTCAGGCCTGGCAGGCGCAGGCCGAGGGTCCAGGGGGGAGCTGCCCAGCTCTTCCATCCATGGCTCCAAAGGCCCCACCAAGGGCAGGCAGGCAGCTGGCAATGGAGAGAGCGGGGCGGGGATGGGGTGACTGCTGCCAGCCCTGCCAGTGTGTGTGTGGGAGTCTCAGTGGGAAGCTAAGGGTCAGGTTCCCCCACCCATGGGCTTCCCTCTCTGTCCTGCTGCACCTCCTACCCTTCCCTTCCCTGGTTACTATTGTCATCGTGGCCATGGGTGGGATGACACTTTTGTTTATGGTTCCAAGAACAGCACATGGCAATGTTGGGGTGACGAGGGTGTTTAATCTCTCCTGTGATGCTATTCCTGAAGCACCTGGTAGGTAGTTGCACCCCATAATGCAGCTGTTCTGGGGGAACCCTAGAGAGCAACTGCTCTGTTCTCCTTGAGGCAGAAGCTTTGAAGACACCACTTCAGAGATGAGCGCGGACAGCACAAAGAGGGGTGCTATCTCTCCATGATCAGTGGTCACTCTCAGGCTTGAGTCCAGGATGTCCTTCCTCCTCACAGAGAGCTCTGGTTAAGGGACATTATAGGTCATTTTTATTCCCCTCTGTGTTGCTCCTAAGACATTCCTAAGCCCCAATATTTATGCTTATCTTCTCCCTGGTAACTCCTTGCCCCTGCTATGCTTCTGCTATGTCTCTGGCCCTGCCACCCTACATGTATCCCAGTTCTTCTTGTTCTATAGAAGCGGCGTTGGAATAGAATAAAATATCATCAGCCTGGGACCCAATCTTTCCAGCTCTTCAACTGGGAGGAACATATCTGGTCCCAAATGCACTGGGAGGATGAAAGTGGACCATTGCTGGCCCACTGGGCCAGCGCTATGGGGATCTGTTCAACAGCTTTATGTCCACCTACCACAGAGCCATAGTTCCCAGCTGATCTTTTAATAGAAAACAAGCGAGAAAGAGGTGCAGGTATTGGGATTGGATAGAAGATTCTGGAAGGAATATCTGGGTGCATCTAGGGATGGAGGAAAGGCAGATAACAGATCCTGGGTGGAGACGCTGCCCCTGATGAGTGGTAGTGGTTGGGGCAGGCATGGAAGGAACCTCGTCTCAGAGAAGTCTCTTTGTTGGAAAGTGCTCCCCCTAAGGGTGATGGGAGAAGTGCACTTAACTCACCTGATTTCTAACATGCAGAATTTCAGCATCTGCAGGACCCTGGGTGCAAAGACTCTGGGTGAGTAGAGCCATAATAATAATATAGCGGGCAGGGAACAATAGAATAGAGGGAGACATTTGCCTTGCACACAACTGATCCAGGTTTGATCTCTGGCATCCCATCTGGTACCCCGTGCCTACCAGGAATAATTTCTGAGCACAGAGCCAGGAGTAAGCCCTGAGCACTGTTGGGTATTCCTCGCCCCCCCAAACAACAACAACAATAATAAATGACTCCAGATGGGGGTGCTGAGACAGCAAGAGTAGCCAGGAGGTGGAGATTTTACTGGGTGGGCTCCTCATGAAGAAGGGAGTGGTCTGTGTCCATTTGCTTGAACTTGGGCCAGTCTGTTCAGCACCCACCAAACTCAAGGTGTGCGATGCACTGAAAACAATGATTGTGTGTTTGCTTCTCAAGGTCGGGGCGAATTAGTGCATGCAAGAGATAACTAAGATGTGGTCTCCTAGACCTGTGTTCTCAGGTCCCACAAAAGCTGCCCAGAGGGAAAGTGAATTAATTAGATCCAAGGCTGGTTAATGTGTGTGTGTGGGGGGGGGGTCAGATTCCCCACATATTCTAGGTGTGAGACCTTGAGCTCTGAGTTAGCGATTCATGGGGGAGGAGAGTGGGAGGGGTTGAGAAGGATTGTCAAGAACTGTAGGCTACATGGTACAGGTGTGTCCTCCCTGGAAAGAGAGAGTTCCAAACATGTGGGTGCCTTGGGCAGTAGCTAAGAACAATGGATGAAGAGGGACTAGGCTGCCACAGACCTCCACATGCCAGCCTCAAGGCTGTTCAGGGCAAGAAATGCAACTGTGGGAATGGAGATAGAATGAGGTTCCAGAGGGGCTCAAGAACCCCAGCAACCAGGATGGCAAGTTAGGGAGGAGAAAGATAAAGGAGTAAGTTTGGAGCACCATGGCATTTGAAATTGGTAAAGATGCCCTCCAGCACCTGGATTTGCAAAATCAGGAGCTCAAGCCAAGGGCTGGGTTTTCAGGAGTTTCTTCCACACCATCAAGCAGAGGCAGGAAGGGAAAATAGGCAGAGAAGCGTGCTCTGGGCTAACTGCTAGCAGGTGTCTGTTTTGGAGGCAGAGCCAAGGTTGGTTAGTGTGTGGGAGGAAGGGCCAGGTTCCCCACTTCCTCCTGGTGGCAGCCCCTATAGGCCTCTGGTACCCAAGGAACTATTAACGTCTAGAGGCAAGAGGGCAGGAAATAGGCAAGAGATGAGCCAGGGTATGCAAAAATGAGGGGCAGGGTCGGTGGTGTATGCAAATATAGAGGTGGGGCTACACAGAGGTGGAGTCCGGGCTTGCAAATATAAAGGTGAGGTGGGCGATGTATGCAAATATAGGGGTGGAGCTTGCAAAAGGTGGGACCTGGCTTGCAAATATGAGGGCGCAGTTGAGTGGAATATGCAATTATGGAAGCAGCGTTTGAAGGAGGAGGAGCAGTGCATTAAATATGAAAAGGTATGCAACTATAGAGGCGGGCGATACAGAAGGAGGGGAGGGTATGCAAATATGAAGGGCAGATGTCGGTGATGTATGCAAATAGAGGTGGTACTGTGCAGAATGTGGGGGTAGTGTATGCAAATATAAAGGGCAGGGGTGGGAGGTGTATGCAAATGGGAAGTGGGGCTGTGCAGAAGGCAGGGACAAGGCATGAAAATATAAAAGATGGGGTGGTCTATGCAAATATAGAGGCGGAGCTTTATGACAGTGGGCGGGCAGTGGGCGGAACAGAGAGATGGGCCCGGCCCTATCATAGTGTATAGAATGACAGGTAAAATATTGGGCAGATTCTTTGGGGCTCTTTGGAACCAGCTCCCCAGCTGTCCCTCCCTGCATGATCTTACATTGCAGGCTACACTGAGATCCAGAAAAGCAAAGAGACTTGTGGTCTTTGGTCCAAAAAGCTCTGGAAATCAGGCTTACCCACCTTCCCTCCCCAAATCCTCAAGGTACCCCACAAGACAACGGGTGCTTTCCAACAGACTGCGTAGGATCAGGGTGATGTTTCTCACTCCTGAACCTCTCCCCCACTCCCTCATTTTTCCTGCAGTGTCCCTCTATCAAATTGCCTGTGCAGATCCTGCCTCCCTTCCTTCTTCCTGCAGCCTGTGTCCTAATGTCTCCAGGTTTTGAGGGATTCAGAAGTGGAGGGTGGGGAGATGCTCAGGAAACTGGAGGCAGGAGGGATGGGTGGAAGCACTTGGGTTGGCTCTGGGGGAACAGGAACAGGGTGCGAAGAGAAAAGGCCTCTGGGAGGTAGAGTGGTGGGGTTCTCCCAAGCCACCACTTCCCTGCCTCCCAGCCCCAGCCCCCCCCCCATTTCCTCCCCAGCCCCTCGGAAGTAAACTGCATTAAGGGAAGCAGGGCAGGTGCTCAGCGCCTCTAATGTGTTCCATTACAAATGCTCCACAATAAGGTAATTATGTTAGAAAATAATAAACGTGTCAGTCTTTCTGGAAATATTTTTACTTCTGGCGAGGGGGAAACTGCAGTATTGTTTCTCAAGTGCATCTCTGCTCCCGTACATATTAATTAACTGTGCACAAGCCCCGCCACCTCGGCGTCTGTATTATTCATAAATGTCTCGGGGCTGCCATGACTTATGTACTCCCCTCCTTGGCGTGGAATCACTTTTTCATTTCAAATTCCTTTTTGACTAATTGCACAAGTGGTTTGTACCTCCTGAACCTGAGGCGTCGGATGGGCAAGACCCTGGCCTGGTCCCCTGGGAGGCAGATGTGGGCTGGCAGTAGAGATGTGCATTTTTTTTTAGAAATTCCAGGAGAAAAATTATATTTGCTCCCCCCCCCCGTACCCCTATGCGGAAAATGTC